>NC_084895.1:14320000-14620000 GCF_958979055.1 Alnus glutinosa | reverse complement strand
AAAGAGCGAGCTAGGCCCCGAAGTTTCAAAAGCTTTCTCCAACTTGAAAAGCTTTTATATATAGCTGAAGGAATGAGTTGCAATTCACATTGCTGGAACTAGTACAAAAAAAAAAAAAAAAAAAAAAAAAAAAAAAAAAAAAAAAAAAAAAACAGAAATATAAAGTGTTTAAAAATCTAGTTTACATCTTTTTAGAGAAACATAATTATCAAGTATTGAATCTAAATTGAAGCTCTTTGCAATTTCCTTTTCAATATAAACAACTAAACTATTTACTAGAAATTCATCCTTAATTTTTTTTTTTGCGAAGTTTTGTTTTAACAACTTTTATAGTTGAAAATGCTCGTTCCATAGTCGCTGTAAATACAGGAAGAGTCAAAATGAGACAAATCAATTTATCAATAAGGTGGTACGTCTTTTATTTTTCTGTCTCTGTCAATCCTTGACATAATTTTACAATGGAAGACAAATTTTTAAACTTCAAATCATTATGCACATTAAGTTCAAAATATTTTTGCTAAAATCTGAAATTAATTTACTCTTGCTCAGAAAAATCAAGAGGATAATCTTCGTGCACTTCTTAGTTCTACAAAGACTATTCAACTTTTTGCTTCGCCATTTCATTTTCTCATGCACTTTTTGGCTTCTACCACACGATTGAGACCTTTTTCCTTTTCTTTTTTTCCTATGTAAAGTCCCTTTTAGACTAGTTAACTAGTAGTAGCCTGAGCCTATAGTGAAATTTTTTTTTTTGGTACTTGTATGCAAGGTTTGTCTCAGTGACTTGTCACTTACAAGAAGAAATAGAAAAAGAAAAAAAAAAAAAAAAAGAGTGGTGGGACAAGGTGGGCTATTAGCATTAGAGAAGCGGTAAGGTTGTAGGGGCCATTAGCTCTAGCTAGCATTGACAATTTAATAAGATTTTTTTTTGTTTTTTAGTCCAGCAGGGGTTATGGCCACTGCTGGCCTATAAATGCATCTGCCATTGAAGTTGTTAGCAACATTGTTCTAAACACTTGAGATCTCTAGGAAATGGCTCTTATACTATTATTGCCAGAGCTACACAAAATCACCTTCAATCCACTTCTCTTGCTTATTTTTCTCATCTCTTTTCTTTTTGTTTTCAAGCGTCTAAGAAGTGGCAAACCCAATTTACCTCCATCCCCACCAAAACTACCGATCATTGGCAACCTACATCAGCTTGGCACACTCCCACACCGCTCTCTTCAAGCCCTTTCTAAGAAGTACGGCCCCCTAATGTTCTTATACTTGGGAAATGCTCCAACCCTTGTTGTGTCGTCTGCAGATATGGCCAGAGAAATTATGAAAACACATGATCTCATTTTGTCAAATCGGCCCAAAACCACAGGTGGCAATATCATGCTCTATGGATGCCAAGATGTATTCTTCTCACCCTATGGTGAGTTTTGGAGACAAACTAGGAAAATTAGTGTCCTCGAACTTTTGAGCATCAAATGTGTTTAATCATTTCAATATGTAAGGGAAGAGGAAGTTGAAGCATTGATCAACAAGATACGTCACTCGTGTCTCAAAGGGGATTCTGTTAATCTAAGTGAGATGTTCAATGCCACCACGAACAACATAGCCTCTAGATGTATACTTGGACAAAAGTTTGAAGAAGAAAATGGTAAGAGCAAGTTCGGACAGCTATCAAGAAGAGTAATGGTGCTATTTGTAGCATTCTGTTTTGGAGATTTTTTCCCTTCTTTGGGCTGGATTGATGTTCTTACGGGAATAATTCCGAGAATGACAGCCACCATGAGAGGATTTGATGCTCTTTTTGATCAAATGATTGAAGAATACAAGACAGAGAAAAGTGACAATGACAAGCCTAATAAGCTTGATTTGTTACATATTCTCCTCCGACTTCAAAAGAATAACATGCTCGACATTGAGCTCACCAAAAACAACATCAAAGCAATTCTAATGGTATCTCTCTCTCTCTCTCTCTCTCTCTCTCTCTCTCTCTCACACACACACACACACACGCACACACACACATGCACAGACAATACTTGCACTAAAAGAGTTTGGAGAAACTCTTTTTTGGTTAGCTTGAACCAAAATAGTAAAGTCGCCATATATTTATAACCACAAAAGATTGAGAGCTTCGTACAGGAGAATAAAAACAATTCATAGATGAAATAGAAACTAGGAGACAGACTTTTCAACTGAAAAAATCAAAGCAAAGCAAATACGGAAATGAGATGACTTCTAGGTACAATGTCAGGAGGCAAGGGTGTTGTGCATAAATCATGGAGTGAGCTATTAGGCATGAAACTAGGAGCCTCATAAACCGTGATTGAGCTGCAATTGGGCAATTGTTGATGGTTGAAGTCATCGTGGATTGTGGACTCAATTAATCACCTTGAATCATGTGATTTTATCCTTAACATTCACCTCTAAAGTTTTCTTTTTTCCACATTTTTAGGACATGTTTGTGGCAGGAACTGATACCAGTTCAACAGCTTTGGAATGGTTAATGACAGAGCTGATAAAAAATCCAAGAATCATGAAGAAAGCACAAGAAGAGGTGAGAAAAGTGGTGAACAAGAAGTCAAAGATAGACGTGAATGACATAAATAAAATGGATTATTTGAAATGTATCCTTAAAGAAACTCTAAGACTGCATCCACCACTTCCTCTCTTGCTACCTCGGGAAACATTCACAAGTGTGAAGATTGGAGGTTATGATATTCCGCCAAAAACAAGAATATTTGCCAATGCATGGGCAATTCAAAGGGACCCTAAAATATGGGAGAGGCCAGAAGAATTCCTCCCAGAGAGATTTGAAAACAACTCGATTGATTTCAAAGGCCAAGACTTGGAATTCATCCCATTTGGAGCTGGAAGAAGGGGATGTCCGGGGTTAGCATTCGGTGTTGCTTCAGTTGAATATGTGATTGCAAACATCTTATGTTGGCTTGATTGGAAGTTGCCTGGTACTAGTATAAACGAGGACTTGGACATGAGTGAATTTAATGGCCTCACTGTGACGAAGAAAATTCCTCTTCATCTTGTACCAATACTGCACTGAGGGAGTCAGCCTTGTGATACTCCAACGAGATGCCATAGTATTAAATTAGTAATGTTGGTTGTGCTTATTTTTCTCTTCAATAAACAGGCTTGGCCCAAGGTCTTTAGGTTTAAGGTTTATTATCATCTATTTAAACCTCTCTTGTAATAGAATAAGGCATCAATTTATGGAATTCAAGAATTACCTTCTTTCAGCCACCTAGAGATGAATTTCTCTTTTCAATGGTGAGACTCCATTGATTGTTAGATTCTGTTGTTGTTCTGTTTTTCCATATACAAAATTCTGTTTTCAACTAGTTAGCAGAATTCACATTTGGAAGTTTGAGTTTCTATTGCTACGCGACGTCAATTTGGTATTAAAGCACTATGCACACACTAAGCGGGCAAACCAATGGAGAGCATCGTTACACTCAACAACAACGTGATGATGCTCTGTTTGATTTGGTTGAAAAGTTTGGTGATTTATGTGGAACAATGGGTGTTCTGACGCAGCCCCACTTGAACTTGTTTGAATAGAGGATACAAACACACCAAACTATGGAGTCTCACCAAGCTAGCTATGGAGTCTCACCAAAGCTTTTAGAGAAGTCTCATCTCAGAAGTATTATAAAAATTGAATTCTTTCATTGATCTCAAAAATCATCGATACATCACCTTTTATAAGGCTCTGCCGACTTATTACAACGTAAAACCTATATAGGAAATAACTATTAATCCAAGCAGAGCTTATAAACCTTATAAGGCAAGAAATAAAAAACTACATAAAGAAAGACACATGCAACAAGGATTCTATAAAGGAAAGACACGTACTTATAAGGCAAGAAATAAAAAATTGCATAAAGAAAGACACATGCAGCAAGGACTCCATAAGGAAGGACACATGCTATATCTTGTTTAAGGTGGATGGTGATTCCATTAAGTCTGACTCCGTCAATTTCCCCCTGTTGGATTGTACAATCGCATAAAGCTCTAAATCATAGGTTGAATACCGCCTCCTTGTATCATTCAACTTTTCACTGAAATAAGCAATCAGGTGGCTATTTTGGTTGAGGACCCCTCCTATGCCAGTCTGTAATGCATCACACGCTATTTCGAAAGGCACCTCAAAGTTAGGGAGCTGTAAAATAGGAGCTTCTGTGAGTAGGTGTTTGACAATCTCAAATGCCTTTTGAGCTGATGTGGTCCATAAGAATGGGCCTTTCTTCGTGCACTCAGTTATAGGAGCCATTACTGAACTAAAGCCACGCACAAATCGCCTATAAAACGAGGCTAGACCATGGAAAATATGGACTGCAATAGCACGTATCTTCTCAGGGTCCACTGCCACACCTCTTGAAGATACACTGAAACCCAGAAATACTACTTGTTCTTGCGCAAAAGTACACTTTTTGAGATTAACAAAAAAACTCTCAAAACGGAGGGTTTGTAGTACCTGTCGTAGGTGCAGAAGGTGTTCTGACAAATTGCTGCTGAAGATGAAAATGTCGTCGAAGTAAACGACAAGAAACTTGTCAATAAAGGGCTTGAGAACTTGATTCATGACACGCATGAATGTGCTAGGGGCGTTTGTTAGCCCAAAAGGCATGACAAGCCATCCAAAAAGACCATCTCGTGTTTTGAAAGTAGTTTTCCACTCATCACCTGGCCAGACATGTATTTGATGGTACCCGCCACGGAGATCTATTTTGGAGAAAAATGTGGATCCATGTAATACATCAAGCATATCATCGAGACGCGGTATTGGAAACCGATACTTCACAGTAATTTTGTTGATAGCTCGACTGTCGATGCACATTCGCCAAGTTCCATCTTTCTTAGGAGTCAACAATGCAGGGACGGCACATGGACTCAAACTCTCTCGAATAAAACCACGATCAAGTAAATCTTGGACTTGACGTTGGAGTTCTTGATGTTCAGTTGGGCTCATTCCGTAAGCGGGCAGATTTGGCAGAGATGAGCTAGGTACCAAATCAATGGCATGTTGGATAGTCCGCATAGGAGGTAGTGCGTGAGGTAGCTCTTCTGGGGTAATATCCTTGAATTCCTATAATAAAGCGTGGACTTCATTCGGCAAAAAGGAGTAACTTCCATTGGGGGTTGTTGGGCAAGCTACCAATGCAAGTACAAAACCACGTTCATGACATGCGGCAGTAAATTTTCTCATTGTCAACACCTGATTGTCTGTCAACACTTTGCTGTCCCCTTTTGGTTGTTCAAATTCGTGGATCTTCATGGGCTTAAGCACAAGCTTTTTTCCCTCGTACAAGAATGAGATGTGTTATTGAACCCATCATATTGTACCCGCCTATCGTATAACCATGGTCTTCCTAAGAGAAGATGACAAACTCTCATAGGAATTCCATCACACCACACGGCTTCCTTATAACGTTGCCCCAAGGAAAAGTTCACCAAGCATCGATGTTTGACAGGAATGGAGGTATCATCTACCTAGCTGACTTTGTACAGTTTGGGGTGCTTCTCGATGGGGATTTTGAGCTTTTGCACAGCTTCTTGGGAAATTATATTCATCCCACTTCCGTTGTCGATGATCAGGTTGAGGGACTTGCCATCACGTTCCACTCGAGTATGAAAAATATTAGTTCGAAGCCAATCATCTTCTGGGGCATCTTCAGCTCGCTGTCCAGCGAGCATTCTGCGTATAACACATATGGGAAGGGTAGAACCTTCTAAATTCTCCTCTGCTTCTTCTTCTTGATAACAGGGCAGTTCATGTTCAGTTGTTGTTTCTTCCCCTGTGGCATTCTCTTCACACAGCAGTGTTGGCCGTTGTTCTTGGGTTGGGCATGTGATTGCAAAGTGACCACGCCCTCCACACTTGTAACACTCATCATTGCTCCTGTCACCCTTATTCCCTGTTGTCATCTGCCCACGTCAATTAGCATGATTTGGAACGACTTTGTTGGATGGGGGAGGAAACTTGGAATTTGACTTATCCCCCATTAGGCCTGTTGTCTTATTGGCACTCATATAATTACGTAGAGTTGTGTTACCCCATCCAATTGTGGGTCTACGCATGCTAAGACTCTTGAGTTGTTGCTCCAGGCATAGTGCTAATTGATATGCCTCGTCGAGATTGACCAAACGCACAGTAATCAATTCCCTCCGGATGTCTTCACGAAGGCTTGCCTTGTATCGTGTGATGGATTGTCGTCTGTCTCAGCGACACGGCTACGTATGCTTAGTTCATGAAAGCGGTGTGTGTATTCATCCACAGTTAAATTCCCTTGCCTTAGTGAGAGGAGCTCTTCAAACACAGAATCCTCATAATCAAGGGGTAAATATTTTTCTTGCAACTTCATCTTCATCTCCCCCCAATCAGAGATAGGCGGTTGTTTGAGGCGGTGAAGACATTCTTCAACGCTATGCCACCAGATTCTCGCTTGCCCCTTTAATTTCATCTTCACAAAGCGAACCTGTCGGTCAAAGGATAAGTTGAACCACTCGAAATAATCCTCTAGTGAGGTGACCCAGTCCTGAAAAGCATGAGGATCTAATGCACCATGGAAATCAGAGACATCTACTCGTACTCCCTTTGGAAAGTCATCTTTACGGACTTCAAAGATTGGTGCTCGTTCCATAAATGGTTGCAATTCCAATCTGGGATTAGGAGTGTAATCATGCAGGTGAGTTTGCAGCGTATGCCGAGCCTCTTGGTGGGGGGTTGTATTGCGTTGCCGATCTTCCTCCTTGCGCGGAGTGGTAGCATCCACGTTGCCCTTTTTTTCCTCTGTTTCATGCTCTCCTTCTTTATTCCCCTCACCAGAACTTTCTGGTTTATTAAACAGGTATGCCCACATTACATCACTTCGTTTAGTTTGCTCTCCAACGTGGTTGACCAGGTCCAACAAAGTTTCTTCAATTTGTTGTTGAGTAAGGCGGCTAGCACCATAGTTCTTCCCACTGCGGGTAAACATTGTTGACAGAGGAGTATGGGTTGGTTTGTGCTGCTACTGGGTGGATGCAGACTTGTAAGGAACACAATGTTGTTGTGTCGTTGGAAGGCTTTCTTTGAAGGTGGAGATCGAGGATTGATTATGGAAAAACAAACGGGTAGGCTTTGATACCACTTTGACGCAGCCCCACTTGAACTTGTCTGAACAGAGGATACAAACACACCAAGCTATGGAGTCTCACCAAAGCTTTTAGAGAAGTCTCATCTCAGAAGTATTATAAAAATTGAATTCTTTCATTGATCTCAAAAATCATCGATACATCACCTTTTATAAGGCTCTACCGACTTATTACAACGTAAAACCTATATAGGAAATAACTATTAATCCAAGGAGAGCTTGTAAACCTTACAAGGAAAGAAATAAAAAAACTACATAAAGAAAGACACATGCAGCAAGGATTCTATAAAGGAAAGACACGTACTTATAAGGCAAGAAATAAAAAATTGCATAAAGAAAGACATATGCAGCAAGGACTCCATAAAGGACACGTGCTATATCTTGTTTAAGGTGGATGGTGATTCCATTAAGTCTGACTCCGTCATGTTCTCTCCAAGCAAGTTGATCACTTGTGGGAGACTGCATCTCGCATGCCAAAACGATGCGGAGACTGTGAAAAAGAGGTGCTAGGTGACGATGTGGGCAAGTCATCTACCGAAGAATTAGAAGTTCCATGACCCAGGGAGGAGCCTGCCCTTCACACCATTCTGCATCACACTCCCCGGCATAACCCACTTACTCATGCACAGGATTACCACCATCCACACCATCCATATGCCCAATGGGAGCCACCTCATATAGGCCATCATGCAACCCATGAACAGCGTGACAATGACATCACGAAGCGGGTGTGAGTCGACATGTCCGACTTCAATGGCAAGTTGGATCCTGTGCGTTGCAGGTTTGGTTAACTGCTCTAGAAGATTATTTTCAGTGGTTTGACCTCTCCCCCGATTGGAAGGTGCGTTTTGTGAAGATGAAGCTCAAAGGATTGGCCCGCGTATCGTGACAGAGTATCGAAGAACACCATCAACGCCTGAGGTTGCCGCCGATATCTTATTGGGAAGAGATAAAACCAAAGCTGTAGGAAAAATATCTTCCCCTTGATTATGAAGACTCTGTTTTTGCAGAATTACTAGCTCTTCCACAGAGGTCCATGACGGTGGAAGAGTATACACACCGCTTCCACAAGCTCACCATCCATAGCCTTTTTACCGAAACCGAATGTCAATCTCTGACTCATTACAAGGCTGGGCTTCGAGAAGATATCTGCAAGGAATTGATTCTAGTCCGGTTGACCAATATTGATGAGTCCTACCAGGTCACCTTACAACTGGAGCAGCAAACCAAGTGGATAGGAACACGACGCACATCACCCGGGTGGACTGGATGTTCTTCAGGGTATGCTTACCCAACCGCGGGCAAAGTACCATCTTCTAGTGGGGGGAACATACTCTTACCAAACCGGCCACAATCACAGAAAGAGCCATAGCAGACCATGGTGACAGAAGCAGTAAGACAAGTAATGGGCAGTAAAGGTGATCGCAAAGGGGATTATTATTATAGGTGCAGTGGCCGTGGGCACCATGCTGTCGAATGTCCCACCCGAGTCCAACGTTCTGCACTCTATTGCAACGACATTGTCATCAGCGAATAATCTAAGCGAGAAATTTCACCAGGGAAAGAGCACGATGAAGAAGAAGATTTAGAATTCTCTGCCCTTCCACTGTGCGTCATCCGCAGAATCCTCACCTGTGAGGGTAAAGAAGATGACGACGGCAATTCGTGGCTGCAAACAAACATCTTTCATACCCGAGTAGCGCACGGTGATAAGTCTTTGAATGTTATCATTGACAATGGGAGCGCGATGGATGTTGTCTCAATCGATGCCGTACGGAAGCTGAAATTAGCAACAGAAAAACACCCTCAACCTTACAAGGTTAGTTGGGTGGATGGCACCACAATTCCCATGAAGCAACGGTGTCTAGTGAATTTCGCTTTGGGCAACACTAACAAATATGTTGTTTGGTGTGATGTTATCCTATGCGAGCGTGTCACGTCCTCTTAGGGAGGCCATGGTTGTTTGATCGCCGAGTACAGTATGACGGCTACAGGAATACGTATGCTTTTCTGCACGCCTTGAAGCTGCCCAGCAGGTCACGGTTCCCTGCCCCATGACATTCATATTTTGTTGCAGAAATTTAAGGACATCATGCCAGACGAGTTGCATGTTCGCGCGTTACCACCCATGCGTTACATTCAACAGGTCATTGATATATTCCCTGGGGCTTCCTTGCCCATTCTGCCCTCCTACGGGATGAGTCCCACTGAGCATCAAGAGCTTCAACGCCAGGTACAAGAGTTACTCGACTGCGGTTTTATCCTGGAAAGCTTTAGTCCCTGTGCAGTACCCACCTTGTTAACACCAAAGAAGGATGGTAGTTAACGCAATTGTGTTCATAGTCGTGCAATCAATAAGATCACCGTGAAGTATCATTTTCCCATCCCGCGATTGGATGACATGCTTCATGTGTTGCATGGCGCCACTATATTTTCCAAAATTGATCTTCCTAGCGGGTAGCATCAAATCCGTATCCATCCTAGTGACGAGTGGCCGAAGGACAGCATTCAAGACACGGGATGGCCTTTTTGACAGACCATGTTCACCATCTTCGACAGGTACTTCAGACGCTTCGTTTTGAAAGCGTCTCTGTTAACTTCAAAAAGTGTGCCTTTGCACAGGATCATGTGATTTTTCTGGGCTTCATTGTCTCATCCAAAGGAGTGGCTGCTGATTTGGAGAAGGTCTATGCGATTACTACATGGCCGACTCCTCATCATGTCCATGAGGTTCGTAGCTTTCATGTACTTGCCTCTTTTTATAGGCGATTTGTGCGAGGATTTAGTGTTGTTATGGCTCTCATCACCGAGTGTACAAAAAAAGGCTCCTTCTTGTGGACTCTCGCCACCCAACAAGCCTTTGCGAAGGTTAAGAAATTGCTCACCGAAGCCCCGATTCTGCAGCTCCCAAACTTTGAAGCACTTTTCGAAGTGGCCTGTGATGCTTCCCACTTCGGTAATTGGGGAGTTTTCTTCAACAATTTACATTTGTTCTTCGTCATAAGGCTGGCTTGGAGAATACTGTGGCTGACGCCCTCAGCCGTAAGTCTTTCTTACTCACTGCACTGTCTTCTCATATCACATGTTTTGACACCTTGAAGGGCCTCTACCCTACGGATCCCAACTTTGGAGCTCTCTACAATGAAATTCTGGCTACACCCAACAAAAAAACTGATGGGTGTCACTCTATCATCAATGATTATCTGTTTCAGGGTACACAACTTTGCCTTCCTCGGTCTTCCATTCGTGAATTTGGTATCCATGAACTCCATGCAGGCGGTCTTGCAGGTCACTTTGGCCGTGCTAAGACCATTGCCTTAGTGGAAGATCGTTTCTATTGGCCTTATCTTAAACGGGACGTCTCCACTGTTGTCAAGCGTTGCCGCGCATGCCAATTGTCTAAAGGGAATCACACCAATGCTGGTTTGTGTGGTCCAAAACTTATGATGCTTCCAAGGTCGCCACTTTCTTCTTTTCCGAGGTTGTTCGCCTCCATGGTTTGCCGAAGACCATTGTTTTTTTATCAGGACGTACGCGCGTGAAGTTTGTCAGTTATTTTTGGAAGACACTTTGGAAGAAGATGGGCACCAAACTCCAGTTTTCTAGTGCCTTTCACCGGCAGACCGATGGCCAAACTGAGGCCATCAACCGCAGCTTGAGCAATCTCTTACATCGCTTGGTTATTATAAAGACCAAGAAAATAAATAAAGTATTTAGCATTTAATGATTTATATTTATTAAATAAGATGAGATTAATAATTAGATTTAAGTGATAATATTTATGTTATCTACAATAAAATGAGTTTTAGATGAAATAACAAAATATTACTAATCGGTCATTAGGAAATGACATATCAATAATGAGTCTTAATGTAGTGAGTAATTAATTATAAAGTTAAGTGGCAATGATATTAAATAAAAGGGGGTTGAATAATAATTATTTAAAAAATAAATAAGAAAGGATGACGGCTAAAATTGAAATAAAAGTTTGGTCTTCCCCCCCCCCCCACCCCCCTTCCTCTTTTCTTTTCTCTTCTATTTTTCTTCTCCCTTTCTTCTTTCTTCTTCATTTCTTCTTCTTCTTCGTCCTTCTGCCGAGTGACCCACAGAGAGAGAATGAGAGAGGGAAAGAGCGACAGAGAGCGTGAGATAGAGGGAGACCCGACGGAGAGAGCAAGGGGAGCCGATTTCCGGCAAGCCCGTGACCCGCAACCCGGTAGAGAAAACCCGGGCGGTTCGAGAACCCGTAACCCGTCCGTGTGAAACACGAACGACCCACCGAACCAGAGACGCTCCAGCGGCCTGAGAAGCGATTTACGGTGGATGGAGGCCGTTCTCCTGTGGTTTCCGTCGGTAGTGGACTGCCCAGAACCTCACAAACCCGAGACTTGCGACCCATGACCCGCTGAACCCGTGTGACCCGATCTTTCGGTGGTGAAGTCCGGCACGATTTCCGGCGGCCAGAGCTGAAATCTGGCGGTCCCAATAGCGGTTTCCGGCGAGCTGTGACCCGGATGAGTGCAAAACCCGTGTAATCCGAAACCCGTGACCCAGTGATCCACGACCCGAGACCCGTGAAACCCAACCCTCTAGGAATGGTTTTCCGGCGAATTCTCCGACGAACCAGAGCCAATTTCCGGTGATTTATCCGGTGGATTTCTGGGAATATCCTCAAAGTGAGTAAACCCTATAATCTAGTTTGATTTGGTTTGTTCTTGTTGATTTATGGCTAAATTAGGTCTTTGATTTGTGATTTCTTATTTTGAGTTTGATTTTGTTTAGATATGTTTTTGTATTTTGATGAAAGAGGGGTCACAGCAGTGATGAGGTTAGAGTTTTGGTTGGGTTTCTATGGAAGTTGAATTGAATGGGTAGTGTTCTTGAAGTTGGATTTTTTATGGGTTTGTAGGGGAGTTCCTAGTGGATGGGGCTGAGTGGAAGTGTTGGATTTGGCTCCTTTTTATGGTGACCGAATGGGATGGCCTAGTGATTAGGAAGAAATTGGGTATATCAAATTAGGTTGTTCTTGTTGATTTGGGCAAATTTCTGTGGTTGGTCAAATAGCATTCTTAGGTTGATTTTGGTAGTTCTTAATAACTATAACTGATTTGTTGTTAATGGGATAGTTGGTATGCCTTTGTAACACTTTTGTAGAGGTGTTTTTGATGATGTTTAAGGCGGTGAGTTGGAGCTTTGATTTAGGGTAAGGGTGATTATTAATTGGTGGGAAATTCAATGAGTATTGCTATGTGATTTTGTGTAGAGAATCTATGAGTGTTCCCATTAGGTATATGGAGTTGATTTTGATATTTAGGGAGGGATTGTTAATGGTTGATGTTGGTTCTCATGACTAATTGAAGGTTTGATGTTAGCTTGAAAAGATGAGAGTTTATGACTTCATTTTGGATGCTTAGGTTTAACTAAGTTATTGAGTTGTAGATGTACGATTTATATGTTGTTTAGGAGTTTTAAGTAATATGGCAAAGCATGAATTAGACCTAGAGCCCAAGCCTAATGTTTAGCTTTGAAGTCTATATATAGGTTTAATGAATATATATATATTATAATAGGTGGTTGTAAGTTAGTTTAATAAGAGTTATTAAATTATAATGTTAAATAAGATTAGAGTCCTAAGCCTAACCTACTTGAATGGGTAGAAAGTAGTAAGGGTAAAGTGTTAAATGTGTGGTTTAAGATGAGAATGTCGTAGAATTGCAAAAATCCTAAAATAACCTTAAGACAACAAATATAGATTAGTAACATTATAAAAGTATACAAATAGACTTCGAATTCATTTGTTAATGTAATTAGATAAGTAATGTGTTTTCCTATGTGTTATATAATACCTATGTATGTTAAAGGGTTATGGAATTTTAGTTAACCCGGTTTAGTTATTAACCCCAATTGAGTCTTTAGGGTTCTATAAAACCCAATAAATGAATAAATGAGATGGTTTATTAGATGACAGTGTCATAGGATTGTGATATATCCCAAAATAAGATTATGGTATTAAAGAACAATTAATAAATTAGTAATATTTTGGGAATACCTAATTAGGTTTTGAATTCATTTGGAATAGGTGAATGTACTATTAAGCTAGGCTTAAACTTAACTTGTGTTGTATATATATAAATATGTATATACATATATATGAGTCTAATATACATTGTTAACTCTATTGATAAACAAGTCATTTATGGATTAACAATAATAAGGTGAAATGACATTAATGTGTAAACCAACGAAAATAATAAACACACCTTTGTGCTAATATGCATGATATAGTATGAACCTATAATCAATGATCCACATAATAGTAACCAAGGTACCTAACTAAACTTAGAAGCGAGTGATGCGACGTGTGAGCATGCGGGTAGTTGGGATGTCATAGAGTATGGGATTCAATAGTGTAGTCTAACGATACCAATGTTTGCAGGATTGTGTTCGGATTGGGGACTTTAATTGGTTCTCCAATGTAGAGTCTAAGTGACTAGAGTCAAGGGAATGTTTGAGTCAAGAGTCTAAATGCAGCCAAGGTGAGTATTCTACTCACTGAGAAGTATTATTTTCATAAATGATGAATTGGAAAGTATATGTTGTTTTACAAACTTGGGCCAACTGTATGTTGATTATGATTTGTTTGGATGATTTGAGTACTTTTGAGTATTTTGAAGTTATGATAATGTTTTGAAGTATGAATATGATATGTGGAGTTTGTATAAATGGTGCGACTGTAAGTTATGGTTGGGAGCTTTGAAAACTGTGATTTTAATGGAATATTAATATGATTTTAGAGTGAGTATAAAGTGAGAGATTAAAGTTATGTAAATTGTTTAAGAAATGACATGTTGAATTGTTTATGTTTTTATAAAGAAAACATGTGTTAAAGACATGATTCATGAAATGAAATGTATATTGTTTTAAGGCATGAAGCAGACGCATATGAACGCTAAACGTGCATACACCCATGATGCTTGGATTAATTTCCTTGATGTTTGGGGTAACTCCCATGATGCTTGGATTAATTTCCATGATGTGCATTGCATGATCATTTATAGCATGGTTTTGATGAGTGTGATGTTTTTATACTATGAGTAGTTTTGCTAGACGTATTAGTATGAGTCTCAATGGGAAAGAACTTATATATATTTATATCGGATGGTTGCATGATTTAAATGTCATTGTTTTCTAAGTCTCACTGCATCAAAAAGTATTATCGTAGCTGAGGTCGTACGTAGTTGTTTCTACAACAGGACTTCTACGTATAATCTTAGCTGCCAAGTATGTTTAAATGTTTTCTATTAGCCGGTGTGTGCTATATCAGCTATAAGGATTTTCAAACAAAAGTTTATAAAATTGGTGGCTGTTATAGTGTACGCGTGACTAAAAAGGAAAAGTTGGTTCTTTGCGAAAACTCAGTGAATAGTATACCTCTGAGGTCTTAGTATATTTATTTATGCTAAGACGGTGGGCTCATAATTCCACCTATACTGATGTGGCAAACCCCCACAACCGTATAGATGTTCCTTTGGCTGCAGGTGCTCCAGTCGTAGGGGAGAGTGTTGTAGATGTGCACTTTGGATAATATGACCGAAGCTCACCGTGACGGTCGTAATGGTTGGACCACAATTGTCCACTATTTTATAGGTTTTGTTTATGGCTTGTGACGCTTTGGTCACTTGTTATTGTATAAGCCATTCATGTTGTTTAAATATTATGTTGATAAGACTTAAACATATAGATGTTAAATGGCTCTGTATTGTAAATAATTTGTAATAGATGTATAAGCTATGCTTTTCGCTATTCAGGTTTATATTTCCGCTGCATAGTTAGTTATATGCTATACTCTGATTTACCAGGTGTATATATTATGGGATATATACCATATGTTGGCTTTACGACACATCGTCGTGCTACTGTAAGGACTCGTTTTTAAAGGAAAAAAAAGGAAAAACAGGTCGTCACAGTTATTGATCATCCACCTTCATGGGATCTCCTCCTTCCTCATGCAGAATTTACTTACAACAGTTTTGTTAATAAGAGCACTGGCCTCTCCCCATTTGAAGTTGTTACTGGTACCGAGCCCCGAGTTCCATTGGACCTTGCTACACTACCTAATCCCACTCTAGCTAGTGAAGCAGCCCTGGATTTTTTTCACCATATTCAACAACTTCATAATGAAGTCCGGCGCAAGCTAACAATAAGTGCCCAATCTTACTAGTCTCTGCCGATCCTCATTGTCTTTTTGTTGAATTTCAAGTTGGGGACCCTTTCATGGTCCGTATTCGACCTGAGCGCTATCCTCGTGGTGTTGTTCACAAGCTTCATCATCGTTCTGCTAGTCTGTTTGCAATCCTTAAGCGGCACAGTCCCAATGCTTATCATGTGGATCTCCCTGCCCACCTCCCTTTCAGTCCTATATTCAATGTAAAAGATTTTACTGCCTATGTGGGCCATTTTGAAGAACCTACTTCCCCTTCTCCTTCCTTAAGGGTACCTAATTATGTCAAACCTCAGGATGAAATTGAAGATATTTTGGAGGATCAAATTGTCTCCACCCGACGTGGGGGTTACTAGAAATTCTGAGTTAAGTGGAAGAACTTTCCACCATCTGATTTTTCTTGGCTACAAACTGAAGAGGTTCAGCGCCTTCATCCCGACCTCTATGATGCTTACATCTCTAACAACTCGTTAGAGTCAAGTTCTTTCCCGGTTGAGGGAAATTGACGGAGTCAGCGTTGTGATACTCCAACGTGATGCCATAGTATTAATTACTAATGTCAGTTGTTTATTTTTCAATGTTGTTTGTATTTATTTTCCTCTTCAATAAACGGGCTTGGCCCAAGGTCTTTAGGTTTAGGGTTTATTATCATCTATTTAAATCTCTCTTATAATAGAAGAAGGCATCAGATTATTGAATTCAAGAATTACCTTCTTTCAGCCTCCTAGAGATGGATTTCTCTTATCAATATATGGTGAGATTCCATTGACTGTTAGTTTCCGTTGCTATTCTGTTTTTCTCTATACAAAATTCTGTTTTCAACTAGTTAGCATTTACGTTTGGAACTTTGAGTTTCTATTGCTACGCTGCGTCATGCACTCTCCTTGATCTATGCATTAAGAGATTCATGATTGTGCTCATAATCTAGTTTTTCTTTATTCTCTTGTTTTATGCTTTTTTAGAATTTGTTATTTTACTGTATTGAACGTTTACAATAATAGAAGCTTCAATGCTAATAGAAGCTTTCATGCTATTTGCACACTATTTGTACACAATAATTCTGCAATGGATGATAAATTTTTTAATTTCGAATCATTATGCACATCAAGTTCAAAATACTTAAACTGAAATCTCAAAAAAATCAAGAGGATCATCTCCGTGCACTTATTGGTTCTACAAAGACTATGTCAAACTTTTTACTTCTCCATTTTTTTTTCTCACACAGTTCTTGGCTTCCACCACACAATTGAGACCTTTTTTCTTTTTCTTTTTTTCTTTTCTTTTTTTTTTTTCATTTTCATTTCCCGTGTAAAGTCCCTTACACTAGTAGACTAGTAGTAGCCTGAACCTATTGTGCAATTTTTTTTCCTAGGTTTTGTACTTGTACGCAAAGTTTGTTTCAAAGACTCAGTGGCGGATCCAAATTATTGTGATCGTAAGGGCCAAATTAAAAATATGATAAACATAATTTAAAATAGAAATTCAGTAATTTGTCACACAATGTGTACTGCAAAGTTATATTATAAAAGTTCATTCATATGTGCCAAAATTAATATATTAACAATGACACATGTTGGCACTAGTAAAACAAAAACAGAAATATAAAGTATTTAAAAATCTAGTTTACATCCTCTTACAGAAACAAAATCATCAAGTATCGAAACTAAATTGAAGCTCCCACCAATTTCCCTTTTCAATATATATGACTAAACTATTTGCTAGAAATTTATCCTCAATTTTGTTGTGAAGTTTTGTTTTAACAACTTTCATAGCTGAAAAGGCTCGTTTGGTAGTCGTTGTAAACACTGGAAGAGTCAAAACATGACGAATCAATCTATCAATAAGATGGTTGTCTTTGATTTTTCTGTCCCTGCCAGTCCTTGACATAATTATGCAACGGAAGACAAATTTTTTAATTTTTGTTTTATTTTAATTGGCTGCATTTTGTTGACAAAAACACTTCCATAATATGGACATCGTATTTCCAAAAGAATTATTGTAGGATATTAATTCTAATATGGAAAGAATTGAACAAGGCAAATATCTGTACAGAATATTCCTAAGAAGGAATGTTCCTGGTGAAGAAAATATTCTAACAACTTTACAACTAAAAAAAGTTGGTTTTCTCTACGGCCCGTCCAAACACCCAAATTAATGATAGTGTCTCGACGCCTAACTCAAAACGTCATTGTTCGATACTTGCCCGAATGCCATCAGCGAATGGCTAGGTCAGTAAGTTCACATCCGGTAGAGGTCCGGACGGTCCAGCGGACGCTGAAGTCAGTAGGTTCCTGTTTCCAACGAAATTCGGACGCAGAAGTGAAGACTGCAAACGGATGAGCCTTTTAATGCAACCGTCTGGACACCAAGGTTGTAAGTCCAAACGCACTTAAGCAAATTTGTGAAGTCGCAGTTGTAGGTCTGAATGCCAAAAGACATGTCCAAATGCCGCCTATGGAAATCCGAATTTGAATGCCAAAGGGGCTTCTATGCTGTGTTTTCGTAAGAATTCTATAGTTGAATTCTCAGTGTGCGAAGAGAAAGTTTTTAGAAAGAAATTATTAGATATATTAATTCTCTTAGAGTATTTATGTTGTAACCATTCAACCGTATGAAGCCTATCTAGAGAAGAGCTTTAGTTAAAGGAGTCAATTGAAAAAATCTCAAGAAGGGTCTAGTAGAGAGGCGCTGAAGTATAGGCACTTGTTAGAGTTCAAGGTACAACTACTGCTAAAGTATTGTGAGTACGATTGTCTTGTAACTAACTATTTCTTCTGTTAGTTGATTTCCTGGGTTTGGCTATCATGTGGTTTTTCTCTTTGGTTCAAAGAGTTTTCACTTCGTAATCAAAATATCTATGTCTACCTCTTTATTGCTTTACATATTTTGGTTGCATGCTTGGTTGCGGTTCATACTAGAAATCTAATTATTTTTCAATTGGTATCAGAGCAGGTTCACTCGTTTTTTGATTAATTTCCTAAATGTTATCCTAGACTCCGTTTTTATCATGTCTCTTTTTGACTCTGATAATTGTTAATTAGAAGAAAAAGGTGATATTTCCAAAGCATTTTTTCTTTGATTGAGAAATATTCTGAAATTAGAGATTCTAACAATCAACATTTGAAAAGACTTAAAGATTTTGAAACTGAAAGAGTTAAATTATTTGAAAAAACTAAGTCTTTAGAATATGTCGTGATAGAATCCCAAATTCCTTTGGAAAACTCTTCTAATTCTGATTTGAGTATTGATATTGTTAAATCTCTTTCACATGCTACTTCTGATTCTAGAATCATGTTTGTTAAGCGTAGCATGTCCAATAATCAAACTCATAGAAAGTGTAGGGGCAAAGGAAAAAATATAGATGTTCATGATCATGAAAAATTTGAATCTAAAAATCCTAAATCTTGATCCATCCCTACTTGTCATCACTGTGATATTGTCTGTCATATTCGACCAAACTATTTTCAAATTCGTTCTCAAAAACCTTGGGTTAGAAAACTTGTGCCTAGGAAAGATGAACATGGATTTGAGAATCAAGTAAGAGCCTTAAGTAAACAAGTTCAAATCATAGTGAAAAATTAAAGACTCTTACTTCTAATAAAAAGATTTCTGTCATGATGAGTAATAAGTAAAATCCTAAAGAAAAACAAGTTTGGTTTAAAAAAGAGGATAATCTCTGTTTAGTTGCTCATACTGCCTTAAGTGTGCTTGATACTTGTTTGTAGTATTTGGATAGTGATTGTTCTAAACACATAATAGGTGATAAGACTCTTCTTAAAAAAATCAAGATGGGCAGGGGTGAAAAGATCACTTATGGTGATGGTAGTCAATCCAAGGTCATTGGAAAGGGTCTAGTTGAAAATCTGGGATTTTTGGGTTCTCAAGAAGCTCTATATGTGTAAGGACTCAAGGCCAACTTACTCTGCATCAATCGGTTCTATGATAATGATCTTGTGGTGCAATTTTCGAAGAAAGAATGCAATATCTTCGATTGCAATGGCAAAGGGCTGATGAGTGGAGAAAGACCTGCAGATAACTGCTATGGATTGTCTGGTCTTACCTCAGAGCAGCAAATCAAAATGCAACAAGGCGATAGTTAATAATTGTGAGCTTTGGCAACAACAGTTAAGGCACTTGAATTACAATGATCTGATCAAGATTGCCAACAAAGAAGTGATCAAGCACTTGCCCAAGATTACAAAGATTGAAAAGGGAGTCTATGGACCATGTCAACTGGGAAAGCAAACTCGGGCAGCTCACAAGAAGACCTTTGGTATTGTAGCTGAGCTGAACTCTATTTGGACCATTAATAGAGTCTTAGCTAAGTTTGAAGAACTTTCTGGTCTTAAAGCTAATCCCTCCAAGAATTCTTTCTTCTGTTCAAGGGTCTAGACACTACAAAAAAACTGGCATTTTGTGCGTTTTTTAAATGTCGCTATTCACGAAAAAAGCGTAGCTAATACGTTGGTGTCATTTATCCAGCACCGTTTGCTAAGGGTCGTTGAAGCACAGGTCTGGAATTTTTTTTAACGACCCTTATTCAGTAAGCGCCATAAATTTATGACGCTTCTTCCATAAGCATCATAAATATATTTTTAACAACACTTATTTTGTAAGCGTCATAAATTAAAAATAATGTCTTTTTTGTGTAAATGACGCTTTTTTTTTTTGCGACACTTACATAATAAACGTCATTATTTTGTGATAGCAATGGTATAAACGGCGCTAAAATTTTATGACGCTTATGTATGAAACGTCATTATTTGGTGACACCTAATGTATAAAGAATGTTTAAATTTTATGACATTTTTTGTGTAAGTGTCACAAAATATGAAATTTCCTCATTTTTTAAATCTGTTTTTACCTTATAAAACATCTGCAAAATAACTTAATTGAAAACAAAATCATATGAACAAAATACTATATTATATCATTAGATTGCCAACAATGTAGTCATGTGTATATATATATATATGTATGTATCAATATTGAACCATTACAACTATGAATCACCAAATTAAGTGAAAAGTAAGGTATCAACATTACAACCAAAACCAACTATAACATGCAGCAATATATAGCAGTAAATTAACAACATCGTACCAATTAAAGCAAACCAAACAACAAAACACGTACCAATACCAACATAAAAAGCAAAAAACTACAGCAATTACGTACAACTGAAACAAACTGGAACCAATACATGTCCCAGAATTGACAAATTAATTCTAATATTCTCCCTAGTCTTCTTAAACTTTCATGAACCAATAATTCTAGTATGAACTTCCTAGAATATTGTCTTTGGATTTTGGGTATATATTGCACCATTGTTTCAAAATAAGCAAACTGGGCCTTTTTCAATATCAGATCACTACGCCTGGTGATGGGCCACAGATTGTGCTGAACAATTTTGGCCAGCATACAATGGGCTGGACCTAGAGCACCAATCTTTATGGAGGTCTGACGCCCCTCACCCTGTGGAGCCAGATGGAAGAATTCTCGAAGATCGTCCATAGAGGGAGGAAGCACCACCTCGTTGAAAGGACTGGCGGGCAAATCAAGAACTGGTACCCCAATAAACTGACTGATGATCAGAGGATCAACAGTGATAATGTGTCCATCAACATTGGACTGCAGTACAGTCCCCCGCACTTCATCTTCAGCCACCTCCAGGTTGGCATAAAATAGCCTGACTAGCCTGGTGAGGACAATACAGGCACAGGTGTAGATGTAGTTCCACTGATAATGCTGAATAGTCTCATGGATACTATTCAGTGGAGGCACCATGATGTCAGCACCGACCACATTCCGTTCAGCGATGACGGTTCTGTCCATGATCTTTGCCTGTAATTCGGTCTGTTCCGCCTCTGTCCTTTGTCGGACCCTGCGTTGAGCACTGATGGCAGATATAATTCTGCAAAAAGAAACCAACAAGAATATTCCAAATAATCCAAAAAAAATCTTGTTAGGTTAGCAAAAATTTTAGTAGAGTAACAGCAGTAAAAAGGACTATTATAAATTTAGACAAAGCAAATATCATAGTCCTACAAATAATCCCTACATTCCATGTAAAGCAAATTCTCAAAAACAGTCCTACCACATATGAAATTCTAATAGCTGAGAAACTGAAAAGAATGGGACAAGAAAAATACCTGAAAGGTGATTGAGAATGCAAAGAACCACAAGGGGATGAAAATACACCAAAAACTCCAAATAAAAATACTCACAAGAGAACAAAAAGGAGATTTTGTGGGGTATGAGGG
This sequence comes from Alnus glutinosa, assembly GCF_958979055.1. NCBI lineage: Eukaryota > Viridiplantae > Streptophyta > Magnoliopsida > Fagales > Betulaceae > Alnus > Alnus glutinosa. The sequence continues at coordinate 14,598,368 of NC_084895.1, read as the reverse complement.
AGAAAGAGTGGCGAGCAGGTATATATAGCTCCTGTAGGTCACCCGTCCGGACGGAGTTTCCAAGACGTCCGGACGCGTGGGCCTCAGGAATGCGCATAACGGTCACTCTCGTTCGGACGAAATAAAGTACCCGTCCGAACGATGGTGACAGCGCACGTGGGTTCGGATGTATAATACGACCTGTCCGGACGATGAGGCACTGTACATGTTCGGACTTCCAGAGAAGACCGTCCGGACTACCAAGCTACACCCGTCCGGACACTAAGGGATACCGTCCGGACGCTCCACACTGAAACACAGAAAAACTGAGAAAAAAAAAATTTACAGAATCAAATTTTCTCAAGACAGTGTCAGAACACGCATGTATAAAAAACTGATGACATAATCAGAAAGCATCTCAAAACTACACAGAGATATAAAAGAGAGTTAAGATTTCAATTAGTACAAACAATTTCCCTGATCATAGAAAATTCAGATAGGCAACTCAACTCAAGCAATGCGTGTGTGTGTCTGAAGACTGATCCCACAAGGTTTGAAGAAAAATCATGACAAAAGCAACCGGATTTCCTAATTAAGAGAGAGAATCCGTGACAGATTAGCCAAAAGTCAAACCTTATACTTACTAGGACTTAGCCATCCTCATCTGATACACTCCCCCTGAGATGCAGCATCAATTTATTTTACTTGTACTATGACAAGATAAATTTTACTTGCTCGTAGAGGGCAAGGTAAATGTACGCACATAAGTAGTAATTGAAACATTTTAATGCACAGAACTTCTTAAGAATTACTGCTTGAATCTGGAGGTATTGCAAACTTAGGGAGTGCCAGAATTTATAGATGCTAGGTTCAACTAGCCTGTGGTCAATTTGACCATCTTATCACAAACCTCTTCTCTCAATCAGAATTTCTAGAAGCAAATAGTCAGAGAAGGAAAATGTACCTTAAGGAGTCTCGGATAGTGCACCTTTTCATCGCATGAGGAAAGAAGCTAGCCTACTTTTGCATAATCAGGAAAATAACTTGGCCAAAAATAGTCATAAATTCTCAAATATATCTAAGCAAAGTAAATTTATGCTCACAGATTTGAGAAATCAGGTGTAGATACATACAATATCTAAACTGCCAAGAAAATAAAATTCTGCAAATTCTCCCCAAATTTTTTTTTTTTTTTTTTTTTTTTTTTTTTTTTTTTTTAATTTTGAAATAAACCAAACAAAAACATGCAATATGGAAATGACATCATATGCAAAGATAAGATCACACCTGTAAATGCCCAATGATGCCTAGTACAGAAAAACAGTCGCCCGACCTACTTTTTCTGTCTTCCCAATAAAGACCTGCAAAGTTCTCACAAGAGAAACAGGGGGCACAACACACTGGTTCCTGGATAACAAGCACATAAATATAACAAGGAAAATATGCTAGCCATCTAACCTGATGCCTTAGGATTAGGAACCAAATCCTAGGCATGAACACCCGAATCTGCTAGGTGCGCCTATTCCCTCTCCTAGGGTAACTGTCCTTCTCAGCCCAAGTATGCCTTCTAGTGGGTGATGGCTGACAAGACTGCATCATCCACTCCATCATGTTTTGCATCCAAACAGGAGGCTCACCAGTGTATTGCTCTTGTGGCCTTCTAAATTGCCTGGGTTTGCTCTTGTAAGTGCCATTCTAATTGGCTGGTACAAACCGCTATTGAGGCCGCTGACGCTGAGGAGCATAAGACCAAGGAGCTTGGAATTGATGTCTTGGTGCTTGATAGGATGCCTGATGCCAAGAGGTTTGATGCTGAGCTGCAGGTATAGTGCCATAATGAGCTTGTCTAGGCATTTCTTTCTTGGCTTTGGCCTTTTGTGCTTTCAAGAGGGAGCACTGAGGCTGTACATGCCCACTGAGTCCGCAGTGATGGCAAATAGGAGGTCTTCTGATGGAATGAGGCTGCTGGATGCCTAGAACATCATCATCGACCTTTTCCTTCTGTTTTTCTTCACTAACTGGAGGAAGCTCTGGGACTGTAGGAGGTACAAATACAATCTTCGAGGAAGAAGGAACATCAGAAGAGGAAGCTACATACCCGAGACCAGTCTTGTCATGTGGGCTCTTTTGGATGGACAGCATACGAGTCAGCTTCTCATCAGTGACTCTTTCTAGCTGGAGCTGTGTCTCAAGTAGCTTTTCCTCGAGCTCCTGTATCTTGAGCAACAATGAACTCCTCTCAATATGCAGACTGTTTAGATCATTGACGTGCTACTTTCGGCCTTTCCTCAGCTTCTCAAACTCCTTGTAGAGTGTCTTGTAGGACTCCTTGAGCTCTACGTCATTCTCACTATGCTCAGAGTAGTATGAGTCTTCTTCTTCAACATATGGGGCCACAAAGGCCAGAAATTTATCAGACTCAAGAGCATCTTCTTCGGACTCATCACTGAGAGTCACGTTATACGCCTTCCCCTTGCCCTTCTTGAGATTCTGGCAATCTGCCCAGATATGCCCATAACCAGAGCATTCAAAACTCGGGGTCCTCTGGGATCTCTCTTCTCTTCATCCTCTGGTTCAGCTTCTCTGAGAGGTTTCTTGGCTTTTTCAGAAAACTTCTTTTTGAAACTGTCATCTTTCATCAATCTTCTTAAATTTTTGGCTAGCATAGCCACAGCTTTTTCTTCGTCCTCAGATTCTTCTTCAGAGGAGGCTTCAACCTTCTTCTTGGAAGCCTTGAGAGCAATGGTCTTCAATTTCTTAACCGGGGGCAGGGACAGCTCGTAAGTTTGAAGAGATCCAACCAACTCTTCAATTTTCATCTCTTCAAGATCTTTGCTTTCTTCAATAGTTGTTACTTTAATCCTGAAACGCTCAGGCAAAGATCTGAGAATTTTTCAGATGAGTTTTACATCCTAAATAGGTTTCCCAAGACTCACCATGGAGTTTCTTAGGTCACTAATTTTGGAGTAAAACTCTCCAAATGTCTCTTCCTCTAACATCTTAATTTCTTCAAATTTTGAAATCAACATTTGAAGTTTGGCAGATTTAACAAGTTTAGTGCCTTCATATGTTGTTTCCAAAATTTGCCATGCTGCTTTAGCTGATTCGCAATTTGAAATTTTGGCGAATTCAGATGGAGAAAGTGCTTGGCATAGAGCATGGAGGGCTTTGTCATTTGAAAGACGAGCATTCTTTTGAGGGACCAGTTCGGGTGTTGCATCCTCTGGTTTGGTCCAACCAGTTTCAACAATACCCCAACAGTCAATAGATTTCAAAAAGAAACACATACATGCCTTCCAATAGCCATAGTTTGAGCCATTAAAGGTAGGAATAGAGTTAAGAGTTTGAGACATATTTAACAAAATAGAAGTCAAATAAAAAAACACTCAAGAAATTAATCTTCTCAGAGTGTACCAAGCTCTGATACCAAATGAAAAATTGAATTTGACTTCAAATTAAAGTGTGTGTGCACAAGTGTCAACAAAAATTAAAGCATAGCGGAAAATAAATGACAGATATTTTTATTGACAAAGTGGAAACTCAGTTAAGAGAAAAACCACTCCGGGGCAGCCAAACCCAGGAATTCCACTATTCAGAAGACAAAGCTAGATACAAGATAGTAACACTCACATGTACCGATGCATTGGTCGTACCTTGCTCTCTAACGTGTAACCCAACACGAACGCTTCCCAACCAGGTTCGCCTACCTGAAGGGGTCTTCAATGGAATCCTTTATCTTAGAGCCGACCTCTAAGATAGACTTCGGTTATAGCACAGCAACAACACACTTCAAAAAGGCTTCAGAGGAATTTCTGACTTCTCTGAGCAGTTGTGGAATTCAATACCGAATTCTTACAGCTCTAAGTGCCCAGAGACCCCTATTTATAGGCTTGGGGTCAGAATAGGCGTCAGGCAAATTTTGCCTTGGAGCGGTCCGGATGGTGAACCAGGGCCGTCTGGACGGACAACTGTGCGACAGGAATTTTTCGAAATTTCCGCGGATAAATCTTTCCTATATAAGAACATCGTCCGGACGGGATGACTCGATTGTCCGGACGGACGCACGTCCGCTGCAAGTAATTTCCATATCAGGCATTGGAGCGTCCGGACCCTGAGAATGAACGTCCGGATGGCTTAACTTCAACATGCAATTTCCATAACTGATGTGCGTGCGTCCGGACCATAGGGGGGAGACGTCCGGACTGTTGAAGTCGAATCGGCAGTTTCCATATACAATGCACCAGCATCCGGACCACAGCTGTCAGACGTCCGAACGGTCAAATTTGAACTGCGATTCTTGCCTTATGGAGATACTTGTCCGGACGGGATACCACATCGTCCGAACGGTTGATTGATTTTCCCTTTCTTAGAACTTAGAAAGAATCAGAGAACCGTTCGAGAACTGAGTAGCGTCCGGACGTGCTGCTGAAACGTCCGGACGGAAGCAAGCTGGCACAGAAGCTTCTCGATACAGTGTAGGGGTCCGGACGGAAGAAGCACATCGTTCGGACGGATGATGCTGGACTGACTGTGTCCAGACGGTATGGCACCTTGTCCGGACGAATGGAGTAGGAACAGTCGGCGTCCGGACGGGATGGCACGATCGTTCGGACGGCTGACAGGGAACTTGAATTTCTTCTGACTTCACTCTGAATAATGGAATCCCTGTTTTGCAGCATCCTTACCCATAAGTGATTTTGCCAAAACACAGAATAAGGCCAAAATACTAACAAACACATCCAATCCAATATTCTAGTTTTGACAAGATCCTTGGAAGCGAAAAACATATAAAACCATTGTCAATATTCTGTCTAAAAACCCAAAACCAGCTTCAAAATTTACGACCCTTCCAAAGAGACATGCATTCAGGTCGTTTCCGAAACAAACGACATGAATTCACGTTCCTTATATTAAAGGACGTGAATAATTCATATCGTTTTCTGAACAAGGGATGTGAATCCACATCTCTTTTAAAAGTGATGTGAATTCACGTCATTCTTTAAGAAGGGACATAAATTTACGTCCTTTTATAAAAATGACGTGAATAATTTATGTTGTTTGTTGTACGAAGCATCATAATTTATTTAGTTCACGAAATTTATAAAAAAAAAATATCATTTTTAAAAGAGACGTGAAAATTTAATTTACCGTCCTTTAAGAGTAAAAGACGTGAAAGTTACGTCATTTTGAAATGTAGGATGCTAACTCAAAAATTAATGTCGCTTGTTGCAAACGACACACACACAAAAAAAAAAAAAAAAAAAAAGGTCACGAAATGCCGGTTTTTTTGTAGTGAGAAGAATGATAAGGTAGCTTTTTTAGATGTGCTTCAAATGCCGGAAGGTTCCCTGCCTGTCCGGTATTTGGGAGTCCGTCCAATTACTAAAAGGCTCTCGGCTTTTGATTGTGAGGTTTTAGTTGCCAAGATCTCAGGGAAGATTGACTCTTGGTTGGTGAGAAATCTGTCTTTTGCTGGCTGTTTACAGTTGATTTCTTTTGTTCTTTTTAGTCTTCAAGTTTTTTGGGCTAGTATTTTCATTCTGCCTAAGAAGGTCATTTGAATATTTGAGCAGAAGTTTAATAGTTTTCTGTGATGTGAGAAAGATGCAAAAGCCAAGGCTAAGGTGGCTTGGGAAAAGCTGTGCTGTCCTAAGTCTGAGGTGGGGCTTAGGCTAAAGAGACTTGAAGAGTGGAATTGTGCAGCTATGTTGAAGCACATTTGGAGTCTCTTTGCCCAATCCGGTTCTATTTGGGTTGCTTGGGTGGACTCTTATTGGCTAAAGAGGAGGAGCTTGTGGAATATCTCCATCCCCAAAGTTTGTTCTTTGAGCTGGAAAAAGTTGCTCAATCTTAGGAAATTGCTAAGAAGTTCATTAGCTTTAAAGTGGGTGAGGGTACATCTATCTCTCTCTGGTTCGACCTCTGGCACCCAGCTGGTAGATTTTCTGGATACTTATGGCTTTCGTATTGTTTATGCTATTGGACGCAGTCTTGATGCCCAACTTTCTTTTGTTATCAAGAATGGGAAATGGTCATGGCTGCCTGCTAGGTCGGATGCCCTTGTGGAAATTCAGAATAGGCTGTTTGATGTTTATATTGGGGATAGGGATATTCCGGTTTGGAGTTCAAAAAATTGGGTTTATTCATGCACTGATACATGGAATTGTCTTAGGACAAAATTTTCGGAGGTCCCTTGGTGTAATGTTGTCTAGTTTCCTTTGGCTATTCCTAGGCACGCTTTTATTTTGTGGCTTGTTTTCCGTGATGCCCTTGTTACTAAGGACCGGATGTGTTGGTGGGGGTTTGAGGGAAATACCCTTTGCAGATTCTGCCTATGGTGGACAAGAATCCATAGCCCATCTTTTCTTCCATTGCAGTTTTTACAGAAGAATATGGAGAAATTTGATGTCTCTTTCTTTGATTCAGAATCCTTGTGTGGAATGGAATGATATAGTGAATTGGTTCTATAAGATGGAAGGTTGTAGTTTCCAGGTGCTTATCTGTAAACTTTGTTTGGCAGCAGTTGTGTATCACTTGTGGTGCTTGAGAAATGACTTATGTCATGGGAACACCCCCCAAACTGAAGAGGCTCTTGTAGCTCGTATCAATGAGACACTACAAAAAAAGTCACTATTGGCCGCGTGTCTATAGTACCGGTTACTGTAGACACGCGTCCACCTACCCACGTATCTTTCTGACAACATGGCTAGGGGTATATACAACCCAATTGGCCGCGTGTAATTAATCCACGTGGCCAATTGGACACGTGTATTAAATACACGCGTGTATTAATCCACGCGTCCAATTGGATGCGTGTAAAAATACACACGTCCAATTGGACACGTGTATTTTATACACGCGTTTATCTGGACACGTGTATAAAATACGCGTGTCCAATTGGAAGCGTGTATTTTTACACGTGTCCAGATGTTGCCACGTGTATAAAATACACGTGGCCAACTGTTATTTTTTTTCAAATATATATTAAAAAAAAAAAAATTGTTTTGTGTTCATTTTTTTTTTAAAAAAAAAAACTCCTTATTTTATTAACTATATATCATAATCTTAAATTTGTACTATATATATATATATATATATATATATATATATATATATATATATATATATATATATATATATATATATATATATATATATATAATTACGGTGTACATAGCATATACACATAAGGTTAGGTTTTAAGGCTATATGCTATATGTAAATTCTATACTTGGAGTTTACATGTTGAGTTCCTTATTTATATATATATGGTATACTGATAAGTACATTGTTGGTACAGTTTCCGGTATGGTGAAGTGTCGCCTGGTGATTCGCTATTGGATTCTGATCTACTACTCCAATCCTGCAAAAATAACAAACAACTCGTCGGGGGTGCCGACTACGCCCACTCCGATGCCTAAGTCAGTTCAAATCAATTTTCTGAAGAGTATTTTCAGTCTCAATCTCAAGAGCTCAGAGAATTCGTCATCTCATACCTGGTGCGGTGGTCTTTATTTATAGGCCGGGCTTGCGGTCTTACCAGACTTGCAACCTTACCAGAATTCTTGACGCCTAGTTGGATTAGGAGTTTGAGTCCTAGCTTAGTTGAATCTTATCTTCAGAGAATTCGAATGAGATTGTAGAATCCGCAGTTGATTGCGTTTGTACCTCTTTAAATTTGATTCCGTATCAATAACTACCTTATCCCATTAATTATGGAATTGTGGTTTTATTCCTGATCTTCTGGAATTCTATCCTTATCGTATTCTGAGACATCTGCGGCATACTTTCAACCAACCTCCGAGGTGATGATATCCGAGATATGTTCGCTCTACCTTGGAGATCTCGAGATATCGCCGCACCATAACAGGGTTGTGAAAGGACGAGACGTTATTACTCCGAGACGTTACTACACCAACTTGATGTCACTCCGAGGTGATATCACACCGACTTGATGTCACTCCGAGGCGATATCACACCGACTCGATATCACCCCGAGGCGTTATTACTCCGAGACACAAATACCCGAGATATGTTCTCTCCGTTCAGACTAGGAGATCTCAGGATGTTTTATATACCGTAACCTGGAATGTTAAGACCGAGACGTCATTATACCTCCAAGATGTCTTTATACCTCTGAGATGTCTTTATACCTAGATGATCTTTTCTTTGCTGGGCGGAACAAATGTCCGAGACATAACTCCGAGATGTTTTCTGAATCCACGTGTCTCTAGGGTTAATTTTATCCCTAACAGTTACCTCCCCTAATTCTCTGATTTCAGAAATAAATGGAAATAAGAGAATTACTTTCCGTCTGCCAACCTGTACCTGCTATTGTGAAGGGCGCGTCTTTTTAATAATTCAAACATTTAAACCTTGCCGCTTCTTTTTCCAATGAAGACGTCAGCTCTGTACCACCGTCCTTTGTCATCATGAAACGGTACTATCGAGGTAGCACATTTAATTCTTGAATACGGAACGCGTGCCTTTTCAACTTCGGAGATTTTGAAATGATGGCGCCTTTTGTTATTTTGAACACGTAGAGGAGGGGGTATTTAAAGTTTTGAACACTTTCACTGTTCATTCCTCATCATTTACCTATTCTCTCTCTCGATCCTCCATTGTTTAACTCTTTTCTTTCTCTGTATCCTCTGTTTCTACCTTTCTTCTTTCTTCCATGGCTCCTAAGAAAGCTGTCTCGGCTGCTCCTGCTACGTCTTGGGCTCGGACGAAAAGGTCCGACGGCTTCATGGATCTCTCTCCCTTGGAGAGTAGGGTGGACACCGCCATTTTTGCGAAGCATGAGGGTGTTCTTCGTCTGAACTACGAAATTCCTCCAACGGTGAGGATGTTCTATCAAGCACCTGGAGCTCGGCTTATTGATGGCGGCGACATCACCTTGTATGAGAGGATGTTTCTTGCTGGGCTACGGTTACCATTTCCGGAGATTGCTCGGGACTTCGTCCTTTTTTTGATGGTTGCACCCAGTCAGATTATGCCCAATGCCTGGAGGTATCTGTTTGCTTCTTACATCCTTTAGAGGCTTGTGTTGAAGAAGGAGATGAAGATCCTGCAATTTTTCAACATCTACAGTCCGAGGCAAACTTCAGAGGGGATGATTGAACTCTGTGTTCGTCACCCGCCTGTCTTCATCAAGCTCAAGAGTGGGTTAACAAACAATAAATTCTGGGAAATGCAATTTTTCAGAGTTTCTGGGGAGTGGGAATGCCCTGAAGGTACTTTTCTGCCTGAAAACCGTAGGATGCCTCGGACCTGGCAATTGCTACGACCTGACCGAAGCGACCCCCCTTCACTCAGTGTATCCGACCTGGAGGATGTCAAGAAGATAAGTGGGTGGTCCGCAGCTAGAGTCAAGGCTGACAAGTTTGAGGAAGTTGATTTTGATAGTCTTGTCACCGAGGAGACCTTAAGGCAATTTCTCGGATACGACATCCCGAGAGACAAACAGCTCATTACCAAGAGAGGGGCTATTAAGAAGAGGAATGATGCCCCTCCATCTCCGAGGCCTGTTACTAAGAAGAGGCCATTTAAAAGTACTGAAGAAGTCCCCGAAGATATCCCTCTGCGGAAGAAACAAAGCATTCCTCTAGCTGCCTTGGGTGCAAGGAGAACTCCCCCTTCGGTACCGTCATCCGGAGTAAACGTTGAAGAGGGATCTGCAAGTTTTAGGGGTTTCGTTCCGGAAGTTTCTCCTACTCCGGAAGCTAGTGCTGCTCCTTCCTTTATTTTAAGGGATGAGTCTGGTTCCGAGGCATCATATCAGGGTGAACAGGGTGTAGAAACTTCATTTGAGGAACCTCCTCTCGGATCTTCGACAGTGATTACCCCAGAACCAGAGAGATCTGGAGAAGGAGATGAAACTGTTCCTGGGGCCCGAGCCACGCGTAGGGTAAAACATCCGGCCAGAAAGCGAAAGTTCACAGCGCAGGACCGAATTGCTGAAAAGATCTTGGAGGCCGAGCGAATGTGGGGCAAGGCGGTTATAAGACCTTCTGATGCCGAGGAGGTGCGTCAAGAGCCCGCTACTTCAGGTGGTGAATCTCTTGAAGAAAGGGATGAAGAAGCTGGCACCTCCCGAGATGAACCTTTTACTAAGGAGTTTGAAGCCGAAGGTACTCCCCGGACTCCTTCCTCGAAACATCCTGAAACTCCACCACCTCCCGAGGAAAACCGTGAAACGGGGCATGCCACCCCCCAAGCTCCATGTTCTACACCTGTACAACTTGAAACTCACACTGGAGCACCTGAGGTTGAAAATATCGAAGAGCCTAGAACTCCTCGGGAAGCGGCTGATCAGGATATGCCGGGCGCCACTTCTGAAGTACAGGGTGCAAGTCAACCCGAAGTAACTCCCCATCTCGGAGTGCCTGGAGAGTTTCAGATCGACTCCGAGAACATCATTTCTGAAGCAGGTGTGCTTCCCGAGTCTTCTATTAGGAGCGGGTCTCGTGTTGAGGCCAGCCCTTCCAGATTAAGATCTAATGGGTCCGAAGCGGCTCCAAGTACAGAGGCTGTACCTCCTGTGGGTCCTAGCTCCTCTTCTAGGGTCTCAGCTGGTTTCGAAGTTTTGGGTAGAGGCCTTCTGGGTCATCCAATGGAGGCCATAAAGAACCTAATTCCCGAGGGGTATCTGGGAAATGCAGGGGTGTCTTCTCCCGAGAAGATTGCCCAAGGCATTCTTATCTCTCATTATCAGGTAAGTTTCTAAAACCAGGCCTTTTCATTCTATCCACTTTTCGGTTCTTGATTCTGACTTTGCTTACTTTTCTCTTTATAGCTTCTTGTGAAGATGACCGCCCTCTGGCAGAAGTACGAAAATCGTCCGGCGCCCCCTCCTGTTCCTGCCCTTGAAGTGCAAGCTCGCATCTCGGGCTTGGAGAATGAAGTTGCGGCACTGAAGGTCCTTCTTCAATCTAAGGATGAGGAACTCGCATCCTCGGGATTCGACTATATCCGAGATGCGTTCTGTTAATGCTCTTTTGAAGAAAGAAGTACTGGAGGCCAATGATCGGTATACACGTTCTGTTGCAAGCCTTTCTACCGAGCTGGACTGTGCAGACCAGTTGTCCATTCGTTTGTCGGTCGTGCAGAACGAATGCTCCGAAGCGTACAAAAACGCTCTGAATGCCGAAGCTGAAAAGGATAAACTGAAAGCTGAAGTTGAGCGTCTTGAGGCCGAGAGAAATAAAGCTGTTAAGGCGCAGGACCATTCGGAGAGCCTCTTACTTAGGCTCAAGGTTAGATATGACACGGATCGGGCGAAGCTCAAGCGTTATCTGAAGCAATTGAGCTATGTACCATACCTTCGGGACCAGAGTTGGGCTTGGGGGTGTAATTGGGGTTTCGAAAACTTTCGAACCTTGGTAACGAATCCCCAATATAAATTCGACCCCGAGACGGTTGGGCCGATGCTTGTTGGTTTTCCTGAAGAAGCCATCTTAGAGATGGAAGAGTTCGGTAAGGACTTTATGCCTGATGTTCTGAGTTGGGGTGATGACACGCCAGATCCTCGAGAAGATCCTCTTGACGATCCTGCAAGCTAGAAGCTGTGCTTTGTCCTGAACCTTTCTTTTTCTTTCTTTTTCTTTTTATCAACCTGTACAGAACTTCAAATATGAAATCTTTTTGAATGAAACTCTTACCTTTTAATTCTTTCTTTTCTGATCATAGCATTCGGAGGAGCCTTTTACTTAGGCATTCTTTTCTGCAATCCCTTCAAGTTATCTGAGGAACAAACTATCTTGAATGCTCTTTTCCTTTAAATCTTCTGACTTTGTCATGGTATCCTTTCCATAACCCTTTCGGGTCGTTCGAAGAAAGGATTTGAACCAATTCATCATCTTATCCTTCGGAAACCTCCAACCGGGAGGTTTCAACCCTTTGTATCCTTTCCCTGGCCCTTTCGGGCTGTTCGAGGAAAGGATTCGGGCGGATTCTAATCGGGATATCCATCATCTTATCCTTCTGAAACCTCCAATCGGGAGGTTTCAACCCTTTGTATCCTTTCCCTGGCCCTTTCGGGCTGTTCGAGGAAAGGATTCGGGCGGATTCTTCTTTGGATATCCTTAGCCTTATCCTCCGGAAACCCCCAACCGAGGGGTTTCAACCCTTTGTATCCTTTCCCTGGCCCTTTCGGGCTGTTCGAGGAAAGGATTCGGGCGGATTCTAGTCCTCATCCTTCGGAAACCTCCAACCGGGAGGTTTCAACCCTTTGTATCCTTTCCCTGACCCTTTTGGGTTGTTCGAGGAAAGGATACGGGCGGATTTCTTTCCCGAACATCCCCACCATAACTCTTTCAAGTCATTCGAGGTGGGGAGTCAGATGGACGCTGATGTAGCTTGATCATCTTTGGGGAAGTTTGATGAAGAAGTGCTTCCATGCTATCCCGAGCTGCTGCTCATAGATTGATCGAATCTAGGAGACTCTCTGTTCTTTCTTGTTCTCGGTTTTGGACTAACCGAGAAGCTTCGGATATTCTCAGTCTTCCTGTAACCCCTAATCGAGGGATTTCTTTCTATTGCATCCTTTCCATGACCCTCTCGGGTTGTTCGAGGAAAGGATGGAAGTGAATTCTTTTCTAAGTATAACTCAGATTGATTCTCGGATTTCTGCAATTGTAAATATGTACTGGAAGTAGACATTCTTTATTGAATATGAAATTGTTTGGAAAAAGCTGGAAAAAGCAATAAATTACATAAAATATTTCTTCAGGTGCTCGGCATTCCATGATCTCGGGAGTATCTTCCCTATCTCGGTCATTAAGCGATAAGCTCCCTTCTGATGGCATCCTACTACCTTATAGGGACCTTCCCATCCGGGTCCCATTTTGCCTTCCGCTGGATCTTTCGTCATTAAGCTCACCTTCTTGAGTACCCAATCTCCGAGCTGGAACTTTCTGGGCACCACCTGTTTGTTAAAGTACCGAGCCGTTCGATTCTGATATGCTGCCCATGTGACGTGAGCATCGTCTCTTTTCTCCTGCAAAAGATCCAGGTGTACCTTAGCATTTTCGTTGTTAAGTCCTGGATTGTAGTGAGCTACCCGGAAGCTTGGAGATCCTACTTCGACTGGTATCACCGCCTCGGTTCCATACGTAAGTGAGAATGGTGTTTCGCCCGTTGGAGTTCTTCTGGTGGTTCGGTACGACCACAGCACTTCTGGAACATATTCAACCCATGCTTCTTTCTTCTTATCAAGCTTTTTCTTCAAAGTCTTTACCAGGGTCTTATTCGTCGCCTCTACCTGACCGTTTGCCTTTGGGTATAGTACCGAAGCATAATGGTTTCGGACACGGAGCTCCGAACACCACTTCCGAAATGGTTTGCAGTCAAACTGCTTCCCATTATCCGTGACGAAAGCATGAGGAATCCCAAACCGGCACACCACCGACTTCCAGAGGAAAGTTATAATATTCGCTGTGGTTATAGCTGCTAATGCTTCTGCTTCTGCCCATTTAGTAAAATAGTCTACAGCTACAACCAAGAACTTCCGTCCACCTTTCCCTACCGGCATTGGGCCAACTATATCCACTCCCCACTTTGCAAATGGCCATGGAGAAGTGAGGGGGTGAGCTTCTCGGGACTTGCTTTCATGATTCTTGAGAACCTCTAGCACTTGTCACAGGTTTTGACGAGAAGAGCCGAATCTTTCTTGATCGTAGGCCAATAGTAGCCTGCTTGGATGGTTTTTTGTGCCAACATCCTTCCTCCTGAGTGGTCTCCGCACACACCTTCATGGATTTCCCTAAGAACATAATTCGACTCGGCCTTGGAGAGGCATTTGAGCAGGAGTTCGGAATATCCTCTTTTGTACAGTATCTCCCCGAGAAGGCAGAACCATGCTGCTTGTATCTTCACCCTCCGAGCCGCGACCTTGTCTTTGGGCAGCAACCCATTTCTAAGGAACTGGATAATGTCCCTTGCCCATTCTGGTTCATCTGGTGCTGAGTCTGCTTCCATAACCTTGGTCTTCGGGGCTATCGAAGGCTCGGTCAGAACAATAACTTGCCTCCTTGATGCTTCAATCTCTTCTTCTGTTCCCGATGCAATCTTCGAGAACTCATCGGCTCAGATGTTTTCCTCCCGAGGTATCTTTGTGATGACAAACCTTTCGAAATAGGATTGGAATCACCGTACCTCTTCCAAATACCTGGCCATTCAATCTTCTTGTGCTTCGAATTGCCCTTGGACTTGGCCTACGACCACCTGAGAGTCACTCCGGATTTCGACATTAGTTGCCCCCATCTCTCGGGATAATGCCAAACCCGCTATCACCGCTTCGTACTCAGCTTCATTGTTCGTCGCAACGAAGTCCAGTTTTACAGCAAAACCGAACTCTTGTCCTTCGGGATTCCTGAGGAGGACTCCTACTCCGCTTCTGCCCCGTGTGGAAGAGCCATCTACGAAAACAACCCAGGTTGACTCCTTAGGAAGTTCTTCTGCTTCAGGAATGTTGCAGAATTCTACCAGGAAATCTGCCAGAACCTGTCCTTTGATAGCCGTCCGAGGATGAAACTCGATATCAAATTGTCCGAGTTCCACCGCCCAGTTGACTAATCTTCCCGAGAGGTCAGGTTTTTGCAACACCTTCTTCATCGGATACTCAGTTAGAACTCTGATAGCATGAGCCTGAAAGTATGGCCTCAATCTTCTGGCTGAAATAATCAAAGCGAACGCCAACTTCTCGATCCGAGGATACCTTTCTTCCGCGCCATGCAATGCTTTACTTGTAAAGTAGTCTGGTTTCTGAACTCCTGAATCTTCTCGGATTAGCACCGAGCTTACTGCTGAGGGAGATACTGCCAGATAGAGATAAAGAATCTCCCCCTCAGTTGGGCGGCTCAACAGTGGTGGATTGGCTAGGTATTCCTTCAACTTCCTGAAAGCCTCCTCACACTCCTCACTCCACATAAATGCTTTTCGTAAAATTTTAAAGAAGGGAAGGTACTTATCTTTTGACCGTGTATGAAACGGTTCAGGGCTGCAATCCTTCCTGTCAGTCGTTGGAGTTGTTTCGTTGTTCTCGGGGCCTCCATCTCGAGGACAGCTCTGACTTTCTCTGGATTAGCTTCAATGCCCCTCTACGACACCATAAACCCCAGAAACTTGCCTGAAGAAACTCCGAAGGCACACTTCGCGGGGTTGAGCTTCATGTTGTATTTTCTTAGAGTCCGAAAAGTCTCTCGGAGGTCTTCTATGTGTCTGTTTGCCCGAACACTTTTAACCAGCAAGTCATCTACGTATACTTCAACGTTTCGACCAATTTGACTTTGAAACATCAGGTTCACAAGTCGCTGATATGTGGCCCCCGCATTCTTCAGTCCGAAGGGCATCATCTTATAGCAGTAAAGTCCTCGGTCTGTGATGAAAGCAGTTTTTTCCTGGTCTGCTTCTTCCATGTAAATCTGATTGTATCCCGAGAAGGCATCCATGAAGCTTAAGAGCTCGTGTCCGGCCTTCGAATCAACCAATAAATCTATCTGAGGCAGAGGAAAGCTATCCTTCGGACATGCTTTATTCAGGTCGGTGAAATCTACGCACATCCTCCACTTGTCGTTAGACTTCTTAACCAGCACCACATTGGCCAGCCACTCGGGATAATCCACCTCTCGGATGAATCCAGCTTTCAGCAACTTCTCTACTTCTTCTACAACAGCCGCGTTTCGTTCGGCGGCAAAGGCCCTTCTTCTCTGTTTCACAGGGCGATAATTTGGGTCCACATTTAGCTTATGGACAATAACCGAGGGATCAATCCCTGGCATATCTTCATGGCTCCAGGAAAATACATCTTTGTTGCGCCTCAAGAATGCCACCAGCTCTTCCTTCATAGGTTGAGGGAGTTGTGAGCCTATATGAACTTTCTTTCTTGAGTCACCTATCTCGAACTCCTCCAAAGCTTCCACAGGCTCCCCCAACGGTGATTGCTATTTTCCATCTTCCTTAGTTTTCTCCCCCCGACTGGCTCTCGGCTTCTTCCTCTTCTTTCTTCTTGTCTCGGTTGATAATTTCTCCTATCATCCCGATCCTCCTCCCTCCTGGGCCTCGGATAATGGTCTCGCTCCTGTTGACTCCTCTCATTGACGAGAAATCGGACTAGCTTCCCATTCTCGATGAATTTCTCGATCAACTGCCTCAATGATACACACTGCTCGGTCAGATGACCGTATGAATCATGGAAGGCACAGTACTTGTGAGCCAAGCGCAGGGGCGGATCTCCTGGAATGGGTCTCGGTCTCTGGTAATTTGGATCTTTCTTGAGTTCCATGAGCACCTCGGTGAAGGAGGCGTTCAATGGTGTCCACTTGTAATCTCCGAAATTCTTTTTTGCCTTCTTGTATTCTCCAAGGCCGGCGTCCTGTATGGGTTCAGGATTCTTCTTTTTCTTGGGCTTCTCGGTGGACGGCTGTTGTTGTTGCTGGGAGTTATCAAGAAGGGCCCAGAGCGTTTCTTCATGATTGATGTACCTGTCCATCTTCACCATAAAGGTATGAAGATCTTTTGGTGGTTTCAACGCCAGTTCTGCCATCAAAGGTCCATCTTTCTTCAGGCCTTGGAAGATTGCTCCGTAGATGAAATCATCTGGTGCACTCTTTGTGTCCAGCTTCTCCTGGTTGAATCTCCATAGATAGTCTTTTAGAGACTCGTTTGGCCCCTGCCGTACAGAAAGTAGGTACCCTCGGGGTTTTCTTCTTGCTCTCCCTGACACAAATTGGGCCAGGAATTTTCTTCCAAGGGCTTCGAAACAATCAATTGACCTCTGTGGGAGATTCCTGAGCCAGTCTCGGGCCTTTCCTGACAAGGTGAGAGGAAAAGCTCGGCATGCCACAGCATCTGGTGTCTTATGCAGGGAGACATGGGATAGGAAATTGTCCAAATGCTCCACTGGATCTTCACTACCTGAAAAAACAGGGATGTCAGGTACCTTGAATCTTCCGGGTAGATCGAAGTTGGATACTTCTTCGGTGAATATCGACTCCTTGTGCTGAAAGAGGTTGTCAACGAGAGACTCCTTCCCATCACGCTTCTGGTCAATTGTTTTCGACAATGCATCATATTTTGCACCCAGGTCCTGGACCATCTTTTGCAACCTCCTTTCGGACTCTGTTGGTGGAACCGGATTCATGGGCTCTCCATGGTCCTCGTTCCGCGGCCCGGCTCCCTCTCCCAACCTTTCAGGATTTCCCTCAGGGTTTGTCCCATCGACTGCATCATGGTTGAATGGCGGCGGAGTCTGAGCGGCTATCAGCACAGCATTCTGAGCTAGCAAATCCTCCACATTCTTCTGTGCCTGGGCCAACTGTTGACTTAGTTGGGTTATTCTGGCCTCTGGTCCAGCAGATTCTGCTTCTTCACGAACATCATCTCGGTTGGTGGGTGGCACCTCTTCTCGTGCTTCGTTTTGAGTCGGGTTTGAACGTCTCGTAGTCACCATCACGGATTTGTTTTTCGTAAGAACAACTTATCGTTCCCACAGACGGCGCCAAACTGTTGGTACAGTTTCCGGTATGGTGACGTGTCGCCTGGTGATTCGCTACTGGATTCTGATCTACTACTCCAATCCTGCAAAAATAACAAACAACTCGTCGGGGGTGCCGACTACGCCCACTCCGATGCCTAAGTCAGTTCAAATCAATTTTCTGAAGAGTATTTTCAGTCTCAATCTCAAGAGCTCAGAGAATTCGTCATCTCATACCTGGTGCGGTGGTCTTTATTTATAGGCCGGGCTTGCAGTCTTACCAGACTTGCAACCTTACCAGAATTCTTGACGCCTAGTTGGATTAGGAGTTTGAGTCCTAGCTTAGTTGAATCTTATCTTCAGAGAATTCAAATGAAATTGTAGAATCCGCAGTTGATTGCGTTTGTACCTCTTTAAATTTGATTCCGTATCAATAACTACCTTATCCCATTAATTATGGAATTGTGGTTTTATTCCTGATTTTCTGGAATTCTATCCTTATCGTATTCTGAGACATCTGCGGCATACTTTCAACCAACCTCCGAGGTGATGATATCCGAGATATGTTCGCTCCGCCTTGGAGATCTCAGGATATCGCCGCACCATAATAGGGTTGTGAAAGGCCGATACGTTATTACTCCGAGACGTTACTACACCGACTTGATGTCACTCCGAGGCGATATCACACCGACTTGATGTCACTCCGAGGCGATATCACACCGACTCGATATCACCCCGAGGCGTTATTACTCCAAGACACAAATACCCGAGATATGTTCGCTCCGTTCAGACTAGGAGATCTCGGGATGTTTTATATACCGTAACCTGGAATGTTAAGACCGAGACATCGTTATACCTCCGAGATGTCTTTATACCTCCGAGATGTCTTTATACCTAGACGATCTTTTCTTTGCTGGACGGAACAAATGTCCGAGACATAACTCCGAGATGTTTCTGAATCCACGTGTCTCTAGGGTTAATTTTATCCCTAACATACATAAACCCTAACCTAATTTACATATTGTACTATATGCGTAATTAAACCAAATTCGGTGCTATATATATATATATAATTAAAGCAAATAGTTCAAATTAGGGTTTAGTTTTGTACACCATCTACGTTTAGAAAAAAAATAAAAAATAAAAAATAAAAATAAAAATATAATAAAGTTAAAAAAACCTATAATTAATACTATATATATAGATATGCATGCATGTAAACGATTTAGAAACTATATACATTTATAATGACTTGTATATATATAGCCTAACCTTGCTATTTATGGCTATATATAGTAAATGCAATTATTTTGAAGGTTCCGTGCTACATAATAAATTAAATACTTATGGTTTAGTCCCTTATATAGTACATACACTTAAGGTTAGCGTCTATTTGGCGACGTGTATTTATTACACTTGGCCAACTGTTTTTATCAAATATATATTAATTTAAAAAATGATAATTTTTTATTTGTATATGGCCGCGTGTATTAATACACGTGGCCAACCGTTTTTAATCAAATAATAATATTTCTATATACATGTATAATTACTCATTTTATACATTATGCATATAAATCATTGTATTTAGGTTTTTTTTTTGAAAAATAAGGAAAAAAAAAATTAATTTTTTAACTATTAAGTGTTTAGTTCCATATAGGGTGTACGTGTTTAGTTCCTTATATATAATATACTTATAAGTAAATCCTAACCCTAATTAAGGTTAGCATTTACATTTATGGACATACTGTAAAACTATAATACTAATTTGCATATTGTACCATATACAAAACTAAACCTAATTTGGTGCAATATATATATACACACTCAATAATATATATATAGATGCATGCATGCATGTAAACGGGTTAGAAACTATATATATTTATAATAACTTGTATATACCCTAATCTTGGGGTTTATGGCTATATATAGTAAATGCACTTATATATATATATATATATATATATATATATATATATATATATATATATATAGTATGTACACTTAGTGTGATAACCCGTTTTTTTCTTTTTTATACAAAACGTAAAACGAGTCATCGTAGTGGCACGACTACGTGTCGCTCAGCCAACATATGGCACATGCCCCACAACATGTACCTGATAATCAGAGTATGACATATATCTATCTATGCAGTGGAAAACATAAATTTGAATAGCGAAAATTACAACTTATACATCTATCACAAATTATTTACAACAAAGAGCCATTTAACGTCTATCTGTTTAAGTCTTTATTAACACAATCATTACATAACAATAATGGCTTAACAAAGAATAATTGACACAAACGTCACAAGTCATACCAAACCTATAAAATAGTGGACAACCCGTGGTCCGACAATTACAACTGTCGCGGCGAGCTTCAGTCATAATATCCCAAGTACACTGCTACCAACCCCTCAACTATACCGAAGTACCTGCAGCCAAAGAAACACCATCTACACGGTTGTGGTGGTATCCACATCTGCATAGGTGAAAGAATGAGTTCGCCGCCTTAGCATGAAAGACACTAAGACCTCAATGGTATAAGACTAACTGAGTTTTCACAAAGAACCAACCCTTATTTTATTTTTAGTCGTGCAAGCACTATATTAGCCACAATTTACCAATAGCTAATGAGCAAACACCGACTATTCAGAAATCATTTAAAACATACTATATAGCTGTGAAAACATGTAGAAGTTCCAGACATCCCTCCTTGGAAGTTTCTACATATAGACCCGTCTATAATAATACTTTTCAACGGTCGCTCAGACATACGTGCACACGATTACTCCATCACAGATATCACGTATACATATAGGTCTTAAGCAAAGAACATGGCATCTTACTCTTCCGTACTAGGATAACATTCTTCAACAAAACACTCACAACACCATCTCTAATCGTATTTCAGCTTCGTGACGCCAGTAGATCATGAGAGCACTAGAGTTAAACTCAATCATGCTAATACGTCTTTCCTGAAGAACAAGAACAGTCAACTTTCTTACTCATAGACATGCCATTACTCGCACCTGGGTAGTCATGTATCCATGTACTTTCAAGTTCAATGTATGATCTTAACACATGACTATCCGATAGAAATATACATAAGATCTTTTTCATGAAGACTCTTATGCATACCAATACGTCTAGTAAATCTACTCATAGCATAAAAACATCTCTCACAAAACAATGCTATATATGCTATGCATGAACTGGGCTAATAATGCTGCTGATACTGTTATGCTGCTGATACTGATATGCTGCTGATACTGTTATGCTGCTGATACTGATATGCTGCTGATACTGTTATGCTGCTGATACTGATATGCTGCTGGTATGTATGCTCTATACTACATGCTCAATGTTCCGTGCTTGACCAGTATATATTTCACTACTGTGTCACGCTGAAATCATGCAGTTGTTAAATCACATCCTCTCAAAACTAAACAAATCCAACATTTTACCTAACACTTTGAAATCATTCAAAACTTAGTTTCTTTATAAAATCTAAACAGTTTCAACATGACATGTTCTCAAACAATTTGCATAATTTAAATCTCAACCGCAGAACTTAACACTTTAAATCTATTCAATACTTTTCACTCATACACTATCTCTTTAACATCATTGATATAGTTTAAACATAATCGAAACTAAACAAATCATCTCAAAGCATATACATTTCATCATATGGTTGGTTCGGTTTCATAAACAATATATATATTTTTATCAATCCAATACATATAAAAATATATATTTTCTCAGTGAGTGGAATACCCACCTTGGCTGCATTAGACTCCTGACTCGAACTCCCACTGGATTCCAATTACTTGAACTCTACATTGGAGAACCCATTGAAGTCTCCAATTACAACACGATCCTGCAAACATTGGTAGCATTAGACTATGCTATTGAATCATATACTCTATGACATCCTAACTACCCGCGTGCTCACACGTCACGTAATCCACTTCTAAAGCTAGTTAGGTACCTTGGTTACCATTATGTTGATCATTGGTTATAGGTTCATATTTATCCATCTTATTATCTTTAAGACACCCATATTATCCTTTTTGCTTATTTATTTATTTACCAACTTAACATTATATATATCGGACTCATATACATGTATATACACACATATATATATATATATACACAATGCAAGTTAAGTTTAAGCCTAACTTGATAGTACATTTAACTATTCCATATGGATTCATATTACACTTATGCGTTCCTATAACCTTACTAACTTATACTTATTAACTTAGGGTTATTTGGGTAGTTTACATCATAATATTTGTCTCTTACGATATTAGTATTAGGCTCTAGGTTTATATCTTAATTTATTTCTTACCTTTAAACACCATTGTTATTATATTCAATACTTTTATCTTTTATTAGCTACTAACCATCTAGGTAGTTTAGATTATTGAACCTTAATTTTATTTAACATAATAATCTACTAACTCTTATAAATTCTACTCCGATGTTAATTGCACCCATTACGATATCTAAATTGTTGTTTATCTTTATTTGACTCACTCGTTTATTGATTATTGTATTTTCTTTATATCTAGTTATTCGCTTACTTTATCCATTTCATTTTTATTTCCATTCTACTAGACACCACAATATCCTATTCTCAATTTCAATAGAATTTGTCATTTACATAACAAGGATCTAACTACTTTAACTTTAAACCTTTTAATGTCTCTCTCTCTCTCTATTCGGCTACCACATAGAAGGGATCCTCAAAATTAACTCTAATCAAGGGCCTAGGCACCCACAAACATCAAAGGCCTAAAACCGACTCCTATATCAATAAAACAACACCATAAAAGCCAAATTAAGGATCCAACAACATTCACACATCAAAGCCATAAAACCAACTCTAGGGTACCAATTCGGTAATTCTCAACAAAGCCCTCAAAATCAATCTCCAATTAAGCTAACATCAACCCTAGAACATAAATAAACTTAATCCCTAACAAATAGTCATAACCTAACATAATAATCTCATTTAAAAATACAAACCAGATTTGGGGTTTTCATCAAAATACCCATCAAAATCATCTCTATAACTATTACACATACTAAATATTAATACCTAAAACATCACATTGGCCATCACAGGGTATATGGTTCAAGCTTCAAATTTCACAGCCAACAAAGATCATCCAAAACCCCGTATAACTGAAATCACCCAAATACCCCACCGATATAACATTAATAACCACAAATAATAACCCTTAAAAACCCTAAGAGTATCATCTAAATCAAATCCCATAAAATCCATTCCCATTTTCGGATTCCCCCCAAAAATCTAAACAAAATTAAACTCTAAGAAACCCATAAAATTGCCCCTACCATTCCAAACAATATTCCACAAAACCACTCCTCAATCAAAACCAAACCCAAATCTGTACACAAAATCAACCGGCCAAACAGTAGAGAAACCCCAAATAAAATCATGAAACCCTAATTCAACAATTCACAAATTAATCCACAAAATTATAGGATTTACACCTTGGGGATTTTCCTCAATAAATCCGCTGGAAAACGCCACTAATTCCGCCGGAAAATGCCATGAAGAATCGGGTCTTCCTCACGGGTTCAGCGGGTCATGGGTCGCGGGTCGCGGGTCCGAGGGAATCTGGGCTATGGGCCTTCGTGGGTCAACAGGTCTTCGCTGGAAATCCACTGCGACCGCCGAAAATCGTGTCTCAGGCTGCTGGATCGTCTCTGGTTTAGTGGGTCGTTCGGATTTCACACAAACGGGTCATGGGTTCTTGAACCGCCCGGGTTCTCTCTCTCTCTCGGGTCTGGCAGTTGCGGGTTATGGGCTTGCCGGAAATCAGCTCCCCTTACTCTCTCCGTCGGGTCTCCAGCTCAAGGATCCACCGGATCCTTCCTTCTCACTCTCTCTCGATCTCTCAGTCTCCCTCTATCTCACGCTCTCTATCTCTCTTTCCCTCTCAGTCTCTCGTCTCATCTCACTGTCTCTCAAACTCACGATCTCTCTCTCATTCTCTCTCTGTGTTTTCGGGTGGGTAGAACAGAGAAGAAGGAAGAAAAGTTGAAGAGAAAAGAAGAAAGAAAGAAGAAAGAAGAGGTCATGGGCTGCTGTCCACTGAGCAGAAAAAATGAGAAAAAGAAAGAAGAAAAGAAGAAAAGAAAAGAGAATGGAGAATTCGGTCAAAATAATGGGGCTGCCCTTTTTTTTTTTTGTTGGTGTTTGTTTTATTATTATTACTATACTAAAGATAAGGAGGATGGGATATCCTTCAAAATCCAACCAATGGGTGCCAAGTGGCAAGGAAATCCCTCATTATTTTCAAAGCCCTCAATTTATATAAATTAAAGAAGGACCCCATTTTATTAAAACTATATCATTTATTAATTAACATTTGACCCCACATATTTTAAACCACACCTTTGTTAATATAACTAATTACTCATTCAACTAGAACCCACTATGATAACTATAATTATATCCCTATTATTTTTTTCTTGGTCTTCACACTTAGGGTTATGGTTTATAGGTATATATAGTATATATACTTAGGGTTAGGATTTATAGATATATATATATATATATAGTAGATACACTTAGAGTTAGGGTTTATAGTTATATATAGTAGATACACTTAGGGTTAGGGTTTATAGCTATATATAGTATATACACTTAAGGTTAGGGTTTATAAATATATATATAGCTATAAACCCTAACCCTAAATGTATCTACTATATATATATATATATATATATATATATATATATATATAAACCCTAACCCTAAGTGTATATACTATATATAGCTATAAACCCTAACCATAAGTGTATGTACTATATATATATATATATATATATATATATATATATATATATATATATATATATATATATATATATATATATGTACTATATATACTATATGTACTATATAGTAAATACACTTAGGGTTAGAGTTTATAGCTATATATAGTATATACACTTAGGGTTAGGGTTTATGGTTATATATAGTATATACACTTATGGTTTGAGTTTATGACTATATATAGTACATACACTTAGGCCTCGTTTGGTTTGCGGAATGACTATTCCATTAGGAAAAGGAATAGTCATTCCTAGGAATAGAAGGTGGCGGAATGGAATGGCTATTCCTAATCTTTAGTTTGGTAAGAATACATATATTTTAATTTGAATTCAATCAAAATTACTAAAAAAATCCCACATTTTTTTAAAAAAAATTAAAAATTAAAAAGAAAATCGAATTATTTAAAAAAAAAAAAGAAAAAGAAAAAAAGAAAACCCATGGATGGCCGACCACCCATTGGGGTGGTCGGCCACAGCCACCCCCGAAGCCAGTCTGGGGTGGCCGCGGTCATCCTCGAAGGCAACCCAGGGTGGCCGCGGCCACCCCCAAATGCGCCGAAGGTGGTCGCACCACCGCGAGGCGTTCCGAGGGTGGCACGACCACCCCCGGCTCCATATACTGGCTGGCCGGCCACCTATTGTGGTGGCCGGTCAGCCAGTTAAGGGTTTGGTTTTTTTATTTTTATTTTTATTTTTAAATAATAATAAAATATAAAATAATGAGTTTTTTCTGAAAAATATTGCATTTACCTCAAGAAATAGCTATTCCTCTCATATTTGAGAGAAATAGGTATTCCTCTTCATAAAGGAATAGGTATTCCAATGGGAATATCAATTCTAAGGAATACACCCCTACCCAATAAAAGAATGACTATTCCATAGGAATAGCTATTCCATTCTAGGGGTCTATTCCGCGAACCAAACGAGGCCTTAGATTTAGGGTTTATGACTATATATAGTGCATACACTTAGGGTTAGAGTTTATGTACATATATAGTACATACACTTATGTATAGTATAAACACTTATATATTTATATAATTATATATATATTTTCAATTTTTTTATTAAAAATTTACAAATGGTGACGTGTATTAAAATTACACGTCACCATACAGGGACGTGGATTTATACACGTCCCTGATTGGCCAGCTGCACCGTGTGGGACGATTCCCGCGCGCCATCTGGCCAATTGCCGTAAACCAAAAAAAAAAAAAGTTTAAAAAAATTTTAAAGCAAAATATTACTTAAATGGGTAGCTTCCAGAGGAAGCTACCCATTTTTGAGAAGCAACATACCTCTCTCTCTCATCCACCCGCGTCCTCTCTTCCCGCCGGTGACACGCCCTCCCTCGAGCTCTCTCTCTCTCTCTGATATCTCGCTCTATCGCTTTCTCTCTCTCTATCTCTCTCTCTCTCTCTCTCTCTCTCTCTCTCTCTCTATCTCTCTCTCTCTCTCTCTCTCTATCTTTCTCTCTCTCTACCTGTATAAACTCCAGCCGACCAGCCCTTACGGTAAGGGTTCAGTACCCTCTCCCTCTATCTCTCTCTGCCTCTCTCTGTCGCTCTCTATCTCTACCTCCCTCTCTCTATCTCTCTCTGTCTCTCTCTGTATAATCTCTCTCTCCCTCTCTCTCTCTCTCCCTCTCTCCCATTCTCCCTCTCTGTTAACGTGTGGTTTTTTCTTTTTAATTTTTTCTGTTATTATTAATTTTTTCCTCCCAAAAAATGCAGGTACAAATACTACAAAAAGCATATATTACACCACAGAGTACACCATTGTGAGTATTTTTTACATTTTTTTCCCTTCATTATTTGGCTATAATAAATTTGGTACATTTTAATGTATTTGTTTAGATATTTTTCCTAATTGTTTATCATTTCTAATACATTGATATATTGTTGGGTTTGTATATATATTGTTGTGTTATTTTTTTGGTTTTGCTGTGGTTGGTTTTTCTACATGGGAAATATGTGTACAGTTTTATGTTTTTTGGTGATATATTTTACTGTGCTACGAATTTATATTGTTATTATCATTTTTAGCAATATACAAAATCACTTTTTTCAAATAAAATTGTGGAATTGTTTAAAATATAATTTAAACAAGTATGTCGTACTATTTCAACATTTTCGGCTATATACCAAAAAAATAAAGTTTAACTGATCATTTGTGTTTGTATTATCATTTTTGGTAATTGCTTACAAAAAAATGTTTTAAAACAAACTCCCCATCATTTTATAATAAAATGATTGTGTCCGACAATTTCAACCAAAATTAAAATCAATAATTTATGAAAAAAAAACCCTTTAAAAAAAAGAAATACATAAACTCTAACCCTTTAACAAAACAAGCAATCTAACTCTAAACCCTTTAAAAGAAATACCTAAACTCTAACCCTAAACTTTAAATCCTAAAATCATAAACCCTAAACTTTAAATCCCAAAAACTATAAACCCTAAAAACAAAAAGAATTACAAAAACCATAAACCCTTAAGGAAAAACAAAAACCATAACCCTAAACTTTAAAAAAAAGGTCAAAAACCCTAAACTCTTAAGAAAAAACAAAAACCCTAACCCTAAATCCTTAAGAAATCCTAAAAAACCATAACCCTAAACCCTACACGTTCTAAAAATAACAAAAATCATACACTTTCTAAAACTAACAAAAACCCTAAACTTATAAAAAACCCTAAACCAAACACCCTAAACCCTACAATTTGCCTTAAAAATAAAAATAAAAAATAAAAAATAAAAATTAACAAATACTTTCTAAAACTAACAAAAACCCTAAACTTATAAAAAAACCCTAAACCAAACACCCTGAACTTCCTCATTGTCTGGGCTCCAAAAGTTATGCCAGATTTAATCACGATGAGGTATAAACAGATATAAGTATATGTTTTTCATATTTGTTGCTTTTTTTTTTTTTTTTGTTAACACTATTTTTTGACACTATTTTTGACATTACGTTATATATTTCAACTTGATGGCGACAGGCAAGTACATCTGGCACGCCCCCCACTCGCTCCGAGTCGTTCGTGAAGACGCAAACTAGGAAGGACGGCACTTACTTGAATGGAATGTACACGGGTCCTATACGTATGCTACTGATCTATTTTTATAAAGTTTCTAAGTTATGCGTGTGTTATGACATTATTTAATACATGTGTACTTTATGTTGACGATGTACAGGAGAAGATGACGCAGGGTTTATCCAGTGATCCTGCTGCCACGCAGAGCGTCTTAGGAGACACGGTGCGTTGGGCACCGAATGACGTGTACGAGCAGGCGGTTGGGAGGCCTGAGTATGCGGGGAGGGTTCGGCAGGTTGGGCCGAATGTCACTCCAGTTCGTGGGATGTGTTTCTCTTACAGGTCTTGCTCACAGGGCGCTCCATCAGAGGGCACTTCTCGGGCTTTGGCTGAACATGCCCGGGAGGTGGCGGATTTGCGGGCGGAGCCACTTGCCGAGAGAGAGAGAAATGACACCCTCGAGCAGTGCATGCGACAGTTCAAGGCATTCATGTCCTCTATGGGAGTATCACCTGGCACAGTAGGTGCTCAGCAGTCTTCACCTGCGAACGTAGATAGGACGTCGTCTGTTAATAGTGCATCTGCAGGTATGCTTCGTATTGTGTCTACAATTTAGTTTCATTACTTGTTTAAATTTGCATTTATTATTAAATATTAATTATTTTTATTATTTGTAGGTAATGCGACAACGATTGGTACGTTGTCGCCTACAGGACGACGGCTGAGCCAGCACTCTCCTGTCACTACACCATCCCCTGCTACACCATTCCGTGCGCAGCAATCGCCGGTTGGGGAGTACACGCCTGAGACGATACCTCCTGATCCGCCGAGGCATGCTCCAAATTTGTAGATATTTTGTGTAATTATTTTTTAGTTTGTAATTATTTTTGTAAATATTTTTGGTTTGTAAAGATTTGTGTAAATAACAAATATGTTATTAATTATTAATTTTTGAAATTTCATTTTGTGATATTTTGGGGTAAAATATATTTTGCGATATTTTTGTCCGAAAATAACAAAATAATAATAATAATAATAATAATAATTAACCCACCAATATTTTTTTAGAAAAAATATAAATTAAAAATTAAATTTTAAAAAGAATTAAATTAAATTAAATTAAAATATAATTAAATCAATAAATTAAATATAATTAAATTAATTTTTTTTAAAGAAAAAAAAAAATCATTCGGCCACATGTATCTGAATACACGTGGCACAAAGTCTGCCGCGTGTAATTCAGATACACGTGGCCGGATGGACACATGTAGCTGAATTACACGCGGCAGGCTGTCTGCCGCGTGTATTCACATACACGTGGCCATATGGACACGTGTATTTAAATACACATGGCAAAATGTGCATTTGGCTACACCATGATCTGACCCGTGCTAAACACGCGTCTACTTGCATGCGGCTAACGGTTCATCATGTGTACAGTGTCCGTACACGTGGCAAACTTCACGTGGCAATTTGCTACTTTTTTTGTAGTGAGAAGTCCAAA
Source organism: Alnus glutinosa (assembly GCF_958979055.1). NCBI lineage: Eukaryota > Viridiplantae > Streptophyta > Magnoliopsida > Fagales > Betulaceae > Alnus > Alnus glutinosa. The sequence continues at coordinate 14,569,487 of NC_084895.1, read as the reverse complement.
GTAGAATCATGTTTAGAAGGAACATTGAGCGATCTGATATGGCTAGTAGGCTTAAACGGATTTGGAAGTTGTAGTTGTTTGTTGTATTTCTTGTTTTGTAGCTTTTGATGTTTTGTTTAGTGCAGGTTGAGCTATTTCCCTGTTGTGGGAAGGGTTTCCAGTTTAACTGGAGTGATTTGTATACTGCGCGCAGACTTTGGTTATAAAATGCTTTTATTCACCCAAAATAAAAATGTGCACCTTAGCTATAGTCACGTACATATTAACTTAAAAATAACCCAAATTAGTCAGATAAAATTAGTTAAATACATAGAAATAAAAGCCTACATATCAACATATAATTGAATATCTGCACTACTCTTTCTTTGTATGTCTGCGGAGAGAATGCTTGAATTCAGAGCATGTATTGGGTTTTGGTTATACATAATAATTCTTAGAAATCACACTCACATTCATTAAAGCGGGAGTACTGGAAAGTAAAGAAAAGAGAAAAAGTGGGCGGAGTTGCCCATGTTCCTTTGTTTTTCAAGCAGTACTGCATAATGCATTCAAACTTCTGATATTGACAGAGGAAGATTCTTACATTTGGCTTTCTGGCTTATTTGGAAAAAGGGTGCTGGACTGGAGTGTTGTTAAAGATTATTTCCGCATAGGGATAAAGACTGCATTTTTCTCCTTACTTTTTAACTTATCGCATGAAACTGCACTGCTTCTGATGGACTCATTTTTTTCTTACTTTTATTGAGAGAAAGAGAGAGAGAAAGAAGACTTCAAAATGACGACATGCAGAAAACTAGCTAGCAATGAAGGAAAGAAACGTATTCCTTCAGGCTTCTGCTATATATTTATTTATATATCTCACATATCAACCTATATATAAAGGTCTTCCAAGTACATTCAGACACACAAACACATAGCTGCTTCGTTTGTGACCAGGTGGCGTTATATTGTGATTCGACTTCAATTCCACATCATCTAGCAAATTCCATAGCACAATCTCTCTGTCTCTTCTCGATTACCTTGTCATGCGCCTTTAAATTGTTTGTTTAGTGTAAATTTGGTAAACCTTCTGCTTAAGTGACTCATAATAGGGAAAGGGTCCAAAGGAAGGACCAGATGGCGTTATCATGGATTCCATTTCTTTTATTTCTTTTTCATTTTTTAAGTTATGGCTTTCATTATTGAGCTTGATGAATATATATATATATATAATAACTTTGGCTTCATTTTTTTCTACATAAAATATTTTTTAGATTTTTTTTTTTCGGTACGACTGAAAATAATATTCAAATCGAAAATATTTTTGATTTGACATAAAAAAACTTCATTTAGTTTCGAAAAATTATTTTTATTTTTAAATTTCGTAAATCATTTTTTTGAATTTGAATTTCTCCTTCTCAAACCGTTGAATCGCCACTGAGATAGCATCGGGCCACCATCGAGCCATCCCACACTACCACTAAGCCATCATCAAGCCACCCTCGACCACCACTAGCCACTGTTGTACAACCACCTAGTAAGTACCGGGTCATCGTTGGACCATCAACGCTAGACCACTGCCAAAACTCAAGTTATTAAGTTAATTTTTTTTAATTATTTTATCTTAACATTTTTATGTTGTGAATGAAAATTGACTTTTATAGGCTAATATGATTAAATGAAAATATATTTTTTTAAAAAATGTGTAATTTTTCATACGTATCAAACATCGAAAATATTTTTTGACAATAAATATTTTATTCCGAAACAAACGAACTGTTAAATATAAAAAAGAATGGACCAAGAGCTACCAAAACGAACTAGGAATTTAACTTAGAGAATCTTTGGCAAGAGTGCTATTTTAACCAAAAAGTTAAATTTGACTATTTTTTATTCTTTTTCTTCCCCTAGCAGAGTAGTCATTTTAACTTTTTTTCTAACTTCATAAACAGTGAATTGTCACTACTGGCTATTCATTGTTCATCAGTTATTTAATTTTTTATTTTATATATATATATATATATATATATATATATATATATATATATATATATATATATATATATATATATATATATATATATATATATATATATATATATATCACACTACACTTGATACTTATCAATACAATAACTTCTGTTGAGACAGTTTCCGGTTGGTGACGTGTTGATCAGGGATAGGCTGGGATGAGCTATGTCAACAATCCTGCAAAATAAAGCTGTGTCGGGGGGTTCCGACAACCCCGCTCCGATGCTTAAGTAAGTGTATGGTTCTGAGAATAAATACGCAGAATAATGCTAAAAAGTCTGATTAGCATGTACCTTAGCATCTGAAGAGGTTCTTGTCTTTATAGAGGTTGCGGAGCAGTTCCATTAGCTCCATGATTTGTGCACGAGGCGGTTGGAGGAGACGTGGCTCCGGATGAACGAATGTTCTGTATACCTCGGTGGCATCATTGGGTTCCATGACGTGCATCGTGTCGCATCGTGTCCCTTAGATTCTGGGTACTGCCGAGATGCATGCCCTCTATGACGTGCATCGTGTCCCTTTGTTTCCGGGTACTGCCGAGATGCATGCATATGCGGATACCAACTAGCATTTGGGTCGCCCACCCAGGCCAGTTGCGACAGATTGGGCCCAAGTGGTCTTGATGGGCCCGGGTAGATTATGCTTTCTTTGATATTTGGGCCTGGTCGGGTGGACCAAAGTGGGCCTACCTCCCGGGTTGGGTCCAAGACCCGAGAAGGTCAATACTTGTCCCAACAGTTACCCCCCAATTCTCTTAGGTAAATTTTATACTTGAGAGAATTTAGGAATAATTGATTGACCTTTACTTTGATATATCTGGAGTTTTGGGTCGGGCGTATGATACCGAGAGCGATCAATGACCCTTCTCCGTTCATACTTTCGCTTTGAGTCGGTGATCTATCTTGGAAGTATTGCTTTGTCGGTTGCTTTGCCTTGCCCATACCTTATCCGCCCGAGAGCCTTCGCATGCCATTTTTTTTTATTTCCGCTTTTTTCCTTTCATCTTGCAAATCCAAATTTTCAAACTTTTGAATTTCCTCGAAATCTGCGAGTCCGCATGTCAGGTATGATTTGGACGCCGGTTCGTTTTTCAAGGCGTGTCTTGTCCCACTTGGCGGGCTACCAGGGCTTTCTGGCTGCCGGTTTTTGGAAGAAGAAATTCGAACGAGACCGTTCATCTTCCGGTGGACTGCAACCGGTCAACCCGTGGTCCTGTCGACGTGTGTCAGCAGCACATTAAATTTGATTTGACGTCGGTTCGCCTTTTGAGGGGCACTGTGGTTGTCAGATGCGTGACCGGCGACGGTTCGACTGCCGGTTTGGAGGGATGAGATTCGCTTACGTCTCTCTGTCTCCCGGTTGTTCATGACCGGCTAGTCCCGGTTGCACTGGAGTATAAATACCCTTCCCATCTACATTTCTCATTCTTGTTTTGAACTTTTCTTCCTCTTTTCCCTTTGAACTCGCATCTCTCTCTTGGAAGTTCATCCTAACCTTGTCTTTCTGCACCATGTCCGAAGCAAGGGAACTCCCAGCAGTGGTCGTCTCGGAGTCTGAGGAAGAGGAATTACTATCCGAGGACGAGGTGTTACCCGAGCAAGTGGAACATCAAATGCCCCTCGTGCCTCTCGACCGCCGAGGAGTCTCAAAGGTTAGTACCGGGGATGAATTTCGCCTCCAGAACAATTATGATATTCCCCCCTCGGTTCTGTTACATTTTCAAAATCCTGTTACCCGGGAGATTCGTGGGGGCGATCTCGTTATTTACGAGAAAATGCTTTTAGCTGGGCTACGATTTCCTTTACCGGACATTGCCCGAGAATTGGTACTATTTCTTGGGGTATCCCCGAGCCAGCTTACACCGAACGCGTGGAGATACCTCCTCGCTTCTTTCATTCTGTGGCGAACAGTGTTGGGGGCTCGGATGACAATTCCGGAGTTCTTCAACATCTACCGGGCGCCATATAAAAGGGAGGGGGTTGTTGAGTTTACTATTAGGAACAACCCTATCTTCATATACCTTTCTCAAAGTTATTCCAACAACCGGGGTTGGAGGTCAGATTTTTTCCGGGTCTCAGGAGATCGGGAGTCGGTAGCGCCCTTACCGTCCGACCAAAGAGTATCAAGAGTCTGGAATCCTATCCAGGTTGACCTGCGGGAAGCTCCGGCCTTGAATGCGACCGGCAAGAGAAGGGTGGCCGCAATGCTGTTGTTCTCTCAGACTCCGGGGAACGATATGAAGATAGACTATGACAACATAGTCACCGATGAGAATATGCGGAAGGTTTTTGGGTATCAGATTCCTATCGAGAAGGTTTGGTATGATCGGAAAGGAAAACAAAAGCCGAAGAGATCCGAGGGTGGAGCGGCTGGCACCCCACAACCGAAGTCGTCGAAGGTGGCTCCCGGGACTAAGAGGGTCATCAAACCAAAGAAGACCGGTAAGGTGACCCATCCTCCGAGGACGGTAAGTAAGGCGACTCAAGTTCCGAGGACGGCGATTGTACCTCGGGATAGCCTTACCCCAAACTTTTCTGCCCCCGCGACCGATCTCGGAAGTGACTTGACTAGAGCTCCTGAGACTACGATCTCGGCTACCTCTTCATCGGCCGTTATTAATCCTGTTGAAGTTAGAAATCCAGAGGAAGCGTCTGGTAGGGAGTCGGTGGTTGTTCAAACCAATGATTTTTCGATTGGGGTTGTTCATGCGCCCGATGTAGTAGAAATCGGAGACGATCCCGAGGAGTTAGAGCAAGAGGCTTCTGAGGTTCGGAGTGCATCCAAACGCAAAGGGAAAGAAGTGGCGTCCGAGTCGCCAAAGAGGACCCGATTTGCCTCGGATCCTTTAGAATATGCGCTTACGCGGGCCACTGAAGCCGAGCTTCTTTTTGGTCGGCCGCGTTTTGTATTACCCACTTTGCCAGCTACCCGGGAGGAACCGATTGAAGAATCCGAGACTTCGGATCGGTCTCCGGCTGAGAGGATAGAAGCTCGCTTGGAGTCTGATGCTGGTCTAGCCTCCGAGGATCACTTACCGGCGGAGCATGAAAAATTTTTACAACCCCAGGATGGACCGGAATCTGGGGATCATGTGGTGGTGGAATCGGAGGGTCATCTGGAGACCGGGGAGATAGACTCGTCCGTGCCGGCTGGAGAGTGTTTGGATCGGGTTGAAGTTGCGGAGTCCTCTGGACCCGAGACTTGTGAGGACCAACCGGAGACTCGAAATCCTTCTCCGGGATTTATGGAAGCTGAGACTTCCCGACAGGGAGCATTAATCGGTTCTTTGAGGGAAGGACTACTGGCTTACCCCTTAGAGACTTTAATGGGCCTGATCCCGGAAGGGTCTTTTTCGATGTCCGGGACCGCGTTCCCTGGAGGACTTGCGGAGGCGATGCTTCATAACCAATTGCAGGTTAGCTCTGTGATTTCGAAGATATCTTCCCATACTTTGCGCGTTTTTTCTAACTCCCATTTTTTTTTTAGTGCGTTATGAGGTTGGTTGCCTTGTAGCGAGACCACCGGGGTATTACTGAAAGCCGAGCTGCTCTGGAGGCAAAGGTAGCCGAGCATCAGTCCTGGGTTCAAGAGCTGGAATTCGAGGTGTCCCGAACCGAGGACTTGGAGTCCGAGATAGAGACCTTGAAACAGGATATCGAGACCAAAGATCAGACAATCAAGGCTCGGGACATGGATCTGGCTCAGGCCCGGAAGCAGGCGGATACATCTCGTGCTCAAGCACTTGAAAGCGAGAAAACCCTTGATAGAGTACTGAGCAATCTGACCGAGGCTAACGAAGCCAAAACGGCGCTGTCTTCCCGGGTGATAGACTTGGAGCGAGAGAAGAACTCGCTGGTGGCCAATAAGCAATCTCTGTCCGAGAAACAGAAACAAATTCAAGCTCGGTGTAAGAGGCTTCGGAAGAAGGGCCATCACTATAAGGCCAAGTCACGGCGTTTCAAGAAACAACTCGCTCTGGTTCCTTGGCTTCGAGGTCTTAGCTAGGGCCGAGGATCCAACTGGGGTTTTGAGAGATTAAGGACGATGCTTCTTCACCCGGAAGTATTCAAAGTTGATCCCAAGACTGTGACTCCTAAGCTCCTTGAATTGCCCGAGACAGCAACCAGGGAGCTGCAGACTCTGGGAGTGGAATTTTTCCCGGACGTGGAGGACTGGACCGATGATGCTCCCAATCCTTATCGAGATGACTTAACCTCGGGGCCCTCTGTCTCGGAATGTTCTCCCGGTAGAGAAGAAGCCGAGGAACCTGAGGCTGGTGATAATGGGGACTCGACAGGGAGCCCACTTTTGTAAATATACTTATTCTGCTTTTGAGCCGGTTGTACTCTGAACTGAATACTAATGTAACCCGGTGGATGTATGAAATAGAATTAACCTTTATATTTTGGTATTTGATGTGTTCGCATAAACTTTTCTTTTGCTTATGCTACCGAGTTGTATTTGATCTGGCCGGTAAGTGGGTTCCAAGACGGTTGTTATTTCAAATCGAGGAACACTTTGATTTAATCTATTTTGACCTGGTCCGAGTCACTCCCCAAGACTTGTACAAATTTTGGATTTCTCCAAGTTGCTACTGAGGGGTTTGACCGGTTAGTGGATTCCGAGACGGTTGTGCTCCGAGGAACACGGTATTTAGTTCGATTCGAACAGGTTTGAGTTGAGCCGAGACATTCCTTAATGACTTCGGACAAATTTGGTGACTTGTCCGGGTCAATATTGAGGATATGACCGGTGCGTGCTTCGGGTCGGTTGTGTTTCAAACCGAGGGAGCGATGCTTTGATTTGATCTGGTCTGGTTTGATTTGAACCGGGACATCCCCTAATGACTTCGTACAAATTTGGTGATTTGTTCGAGTCAATATTGAGGAGATGACCGGTGCGTGCTCCGGGTCGGTTGTGTTTCAAACCGAGGGAGCGACGCTTTGATTTGATCTGGTCTGGTTTGATTTGAACCGGGACATCCCTTAATGACTTCGTACAAATTTGGTGATTTGTCCGAGTCAATATCGAGGAGATGACCGGTGCGTGCTCCGGGTCGGTTGTATTTCAAACCGAGGGAGCGACGCTTTGATTTGATCTGGTCTGGTTTGATTTGAACTGAGGCTCCATGCTTTAAATTGAACTGAGAATAAACATACATTGGTGGTGCCAACTTTGGAATAACAGAAAACATAGTAATTCACATAAAATATTTCTTCAAATTCTCGGCGTTCCAGGCTCTCGGTAATTCCTTGCCGGTCGTATCAATCAAATGGTACGCCCCTTTGTCATGGCATCGTATAACTCTATATAGGCCTTCCCATTTTGCTCCGAGCTTTCCTTCGATTGGATCTTTGGTGATCGGGCTCACTTTTCTCAAAACCCAATCTCCGAGTTAGAACTTTCGGGGGCTTACTTTTTTGTTGAAGTAACGGGCAGCTCGGTCTTGGTACGCAGCCCATGTTACCTGCGCTTCATCTCTTCTTTCTTGTAGCAAATCTAGATTGAGCTTTATTCCTTCGTCGTTGAGTCCTGGATTATAGTGTGATACCCGGAAGCTGGGTGATCTGACTTCGGCAGGGATAATTGCCTCGGAACCATAAGTTAAAGAGAAAGGAGTAGCCCCGGTGGGAGTGCGTGTCGTGGTGCGGTAGGCCCAAAGCACCTCGGGTACATATTGGGCCCAAGCTCCTTTCTTTCTGCCGAGCTTCTTCTTTAGTGTTCTGAGAAGAGTCTTGTTTGTAGCTTCCACTTGTCCATTCGCCGGTGGATATATTGGGGTTGAGTAATAATTTCTGATACAGAGTTCGGCACACCATTTTCGAAACGGTTCACAGTCGAATTGTTTTCCGTTGTCGGTAACAAAAGCGTGTGGGATACCAAATCGACATATGATTGAAGTCCAGAGGAATTTTACTACGTTGGCGGTAGTGATAGTGGCGAGTGCCTCGGCTTCCGCCCACTTGGTAAAGTAGTCTACCGCGACAAGAAGGAATTTCCGCCCACCTTTTCCCGGTTGCATAGGCCCGACTATATCGACCCCCCATTTCGCGAAGGGCCACGGCGAAGTGATAGGGCTTAGTTTTTCAGGGGGTTGCTTCATTACCCGGGCAAACCTTTGACATTTGTCACACTTTCGCACAAGTTTGACTGAATCCTTATTCATTGTTGGCCAGTAGTATCCGGCTCTCATTGCCTTGTGCGCCAACATCCAGGAGCCTGAATGGTTCCCGCAGACCCCTTCGTGTATTTCCTTTAGTATGTATTCCGCCTCGAAACTTTTAAGACATTTCAGAAGTGGCTCGGTATACCCTCTTCGATAAAGAGAACCTTCGATAAGCACGTACCGGGCTGAATGCATTTTTACCTTCCGAGCTCGCATCTTTTCTTCGGGTAGGGAACCGTTGCGGAGGTACTGGATGACGTCAGTAGCCCACTCGGGCTCGTCTGATTCTTCTTCAGTTTCCATCATGTCGAGTTTTGGAAGGATTGACGGCTTGGTCTGTATCACCACCCCCCGTGTAGATGTTTTGACGACCGGCCCGGTACCGGAGCCCATTTTGGAAAGAGCATCAGCTCAGGCGTTCTCTTCCCGAGGAACTTTGGTTACGGCGGTTCTGTCAAAGTTAGATTGGCATTTGCGTACCTTATCGAGGTATTGAATCATCTTTTCGCCCTGTGCCTCTGCCGATCCCTGCACATGGCTGACTACCACCTGAGAATCGCTTCTGATCTCTACATTCCTTGCTCCCATCTCCGGAGCTATTGAAAGCCCGGACAAAAGTGCTTCGTACTCGGCTTCATTATTGGTGGTCACGAAATCCAGTTTGATCGCATAATGAAAAGTTTCTCCATCCGGGCTTGCCAACGTGACACCGACTCCGCTCTTCTGGTTGGCCGAAGAACCATCTACATATGCCACCCATGTTTCCTTCTCGGGCAGTTCTTTGCTTTTGGGAGTATTGCTAAACTCTAGTAGAAAATCGGCTAGCGCCTGACCCTTGATAGAAGTACGAGGGTGGAATTCTATGTCAAACTGCCCCAGCTCTACCGACCAATTTACCAACCTCCCGGAAAGATCCGGTTTTTGTAATATCTTCTTCAGTGGATGCTCGGTTAACACTCGTATTGCATGTGCCTGGAAATATGGCCTTAGTCTTCGGGCCGAGATTATTAAGGCGAAGGCCAGTTTTTCGATCCAAGGATACCTCTCCTCGGCTCCATGGAGTGCTTTGCTGGTGAAATAAACCGGTTTTTGAATGCCTGAGTCCTCTCGGACCAAAGCTGAACTGACTGCCTAGGGTGATACTGCAAGGTAAAGATACAAGATTTCTCCTTCCTCGGGGCTGCTCAATAGCGGCGGGTTAGTCAGGTACTCTTTTAACTTCTTGAAGGCTTCCTCGCACTCACTGCTCCACACGAAGGCTTTTCTCAAAATCTTGAAGAATGGGAGACACTTGTCGGTGGACCGGGAGATGAACCGGTTAAGGGCTGCTATTCTCCCGGTCAGCTGTTGCAGTTGCTTGGTGGTCCGGGGAGGTTGCATGCTGAGGACAGCACTCACCTTCTCGAGATTCGCCTCGATTCCTCTTTGTGAAACCATGAATCCCAAGAATTTTCCTGAGGAAATGCCGAAAGCACATTTGGCCGGGTTGAGCTTCATCTTGTGACTCCTTAGTGTCTCGAAAGTTTCCCCTAGGTCGACTATATGGCCGGCGGCTCGTGTGCTCTTGACAAGCATGTCGTCAACATAGACTTCCACGTTTCGTCCGATTTGATTTCGGAACATTTTGTTGACGAGCCTCTGGTACGTAGCCCCGGCGTTCTTTAGACCGAACGACATCATTTTGTAGCAGTAGAGACCTCTGTCAGTAATGAAAGACGTTTTTTCTTGGTCGGCTTCATCCATGTGAATTTGGTTGTACCCTGAGAAAGGCGTCCATGAAGGTTAAAAGTTCATGACCGGATGTAGAGTCTACAAGCAGATCGATCCGAGGTAATGGGAAACTATCCTTGGGACATGCTTTGTTGAGATCGGTGAAGTCAACACACATTCCCCACTTCCCGGTGGCTTTCTTGACTAAAACCACGTTGGCCAACCACTCTGGGTAGTTTACTTCTCGGATAAACCCGGCCCGCAGGAGTTTGTGTTCTTCCTCGGCAATGGCCTGGTTCCATTCTGGTGCGAAAGTCCTTCTTCGTTGTTTAACCGGTCGATGGCTTGGATCCACCATTAGCTTATGGGCTATTACGGATGGGGGTATTCCGGGCATGTCCTGGTGGCTCCATGCAAACACGTCTTTGTTTTTCCTGAGGAATGCTACCAGGGCTTCCTTCATTTTGGAGGGGAGCTGCGCGCCTACACGGACCTTCTTCTTTGAGTCCCCGAGCTCGAAATCTTCCAATTCCTCGACCGGCTCCCCCATCGGTGATTGCTATTTTTCTTCATCCTTCTTCTTCTCCCCGAGTTTCGCGGCTTCCGGGAGCTTCTTCAAACTTGTATTATAACACTCTCGGGCCATCCTCTGGTCTCCTTTTTCAACACCGACTCCCTCTTCGGTGGGGAATTTCATGCTCAGGTGAGGGGTTAAGGTCACAGCCCTAAATTCATTGAGGGCTGTTCTCCCGAGGATGGAGTTGTAAGCCGATGGTCGGTCGATTATCAAGAACCAAACCATTATCGTCCTCTGCCTCGGGTACATTCCTGCTGTGACCGGAAGCTCGATGGACCCAAGTGAGAGTACTTGCTCTCCTGTGAATCCCACAAGCGAATGTCTCACCGGGATCACCTTACTTCGATCAATCTTCATTCGCTCGAAGGCTGACCTGTAGAGGATGTCAGCCGAGCTGCCTGTGTCAACCAAGATGCGGTGTATTTTGTGGTTGGCTATGGCCAGACTCAGTACCAGAGCGTCGGTATGCGGGAGTGATACCCCTGCGTAATCATCATCCGAGAACCCGATCACTTGAGCGTCTCGTTTTTGGGATTTTGGAGGTTTCTGCACCGAGTATACCTCAAAATCCCGTAGCTGCCTTGCATATGCCTTCCGCGCCGAGCTAGATTCTCCGCCTCCTCCGAAACCCCCCGAGATCGTCTGTATCTCAGGAAGGTTTTCCTGCCGTGCTAGTCTGGCTCGGCTCCTACTTCTTTCTCGTGCAGCCCGAGGGTCTGGCCTGCGTTCCGGTTCCCTTCCCCTTTCCTGATTTCTTCCTCGATCATCCCGGGGATTGTTTTGATTCTGATGGAACCGATTTTGATGGGAGCGATTGCTGGGCTCCGGGTCTTGCTGAGTTCTTTGATCTGCAAGGAAACGGACAAGTTTTCCGTTTTCTATGAAGCGTTCAATCAGAAGTCTCAAGCATATGCAAGCTTCTGTGCGATGACCGGTAGTATCATGAAACGCACAATACTGGTCGACGTATCGTGAATGCGGATTTGCGAGCACCGGTCTGGGTTTTCTGTACGTCGGGTCTCGCCTTATCTCCAGGAGAACATCCATAATGGGTGCGTTGAGGGGTGTCCAGTTGTGACCCCTTAGGGACTCCTGATCCCGCTTTGGCCTAGGCTCTTCTCTTGGAACCCGCTTCCGTTCTTCTTTTCGAGGATTCTTCTTTTTTGGATTCCCTAAAGTGGATGGGCGAGTTTGCTCGGGTCCCAATAGGGCTCGGAGTGTCTCCTCCTGGTTGATGTACTTCTCGGCTTTACTCATAAAGCCATCTAAATTCTGTGGGGGCTTCCTGGCTATATCTGCCATCAGGGCTCCATCTTTTCGGATCCCCTAAAAGAGAGCTCCGTAGATGAAATCATCGGTTGCTGCTTCGGCCTCAAGTCTAGCCTGGTTGAACCTCATGAAGAAATCTCTAAGAGATTCCTCGGATCCCTGGTGCAATGACATTAAGGATCCTGACGGCTTTCTTCTGACCCTGCCGGCCATGAACTGCGTCAGGAACATCCTGCCGAGGTCCTCGAAATGACGAATGGAGTTTAGTGGGAGGCTCCTGAACCAGTCACGGGCATTGCCCGAGAGGGTCAAAGGGAAGGCTCGGCAGGCCACCATCTCGGGTGTTCGATGGAGATCCATGTGGGCTCTGAAATTATCTAGGTGCTCCACGGGATCTTCAAGTCCCATATAAAATGGGATCTCTGGGACTTTGAACTTCTCGGGAAGGCAAATATTTACCACCTCCTCGGTGAATGGAGAGGTGGTCTTCTGCAAAAGGTTTTCCACCAGGGAAGCTTTCCTCTTATCGTTCCGTTGAATAGCTGCGGTCAGAACATTGCATCTTTGCTCCAACGGAGCAATCATGCCTTGTACCGCCCTTGCTGCCTCGGGTTGAGCAGGGGGAGGATTTCCTGGAACTTCTTCTTATTTGTTCGGCTCCCCGGAGCCTTCAACCCGGCTGCCTTCCTCTCGATTTCCTTGGTCAGTGACAGATTGAGGAAGTTCTGGAACCCGGGCCTGGAGAACCGCATTCATAGTGGCCAAATCCTCGATGCTTTTGGCCATCTGTTCCAATCTTTCATTCAAGCGAGCGAATTGGGGATCGTTGGAGTTTCCTTCGTCCGGGGCATCTCGGTCATCCCGGGGCACTCTGTTGTCTTCTGATCTAGTATTCACCATAACGGATCTTTTTATAGAAAAACGATATAAGTCGTTCCCACAGACGGCGCCAAACTGTTGAGACAGTTTCCGGTTGGTGACGTGTTGATCAAGGATAGGTTGGGATGAGCTATGTCAACAATCCTGCAAAATAAAGCTACGTCGGGGGGTTCCGACAACCCCGCTCCGATGCTTAAGTAAGTGTATGGTTCTGAGAATAAATACGCAGATTAATGCTAAAAAGTCTGATTAGCATGTACCTTAGCATCTGAAGAGGTTCTTGTATTTATAGAGGTTGCGGAGCAATTCCATTAGCTCCATGATTTCTACACGAGGCGGTTGGAGGAGACGTGGCTCCGGATGAACGAATGTTCCGTATACCTCGGTGGCATCATTGGGTTCCATGACGTGCATCGTGTCCTATCGTGTCGCATCGTGTCCCTTAGATTCTGGGTACTGCCGAGATGCATGCACTCTATGACGTGCATCGTGTCCCTTTGTTTCCGGGTACTGCCGAGATGCATGCATAGGCGGATACCAACTAGCATTTGGGTCGCCCACCCAGGCCAGTTGCGACAGATTGGGCCCAAGTGGTCTTGATGGGCCCGGGTAGATTATGCTTTCTTTGATATTTGGGCCTGGTCGGGTGGACCAAAGTGGGCCTACCTCCCGGGTTGGGTCCAAGGCCCGAGAAGGTCAATACTTGTCCCAACAACTTCGATAAATAAGAAGTAGACACAACTTAATATATAGTTGACGAGTTAAGCCTTAAGATAACGGTTAAATTACGAGAATAAAGTAGAAAAGTGCCCTACTGAGGCAAATTAAATTAATTAAATAAATAAATAGAAAGAAGAGTAAGATCAAAAGGAAAGAAAGACACCATTATGCTATTTCGTACTTAACCTCCAACCGATGTGCAAGCCCTAATTAACTTAATTACCCGATGTTTAAGTTAGTCCTAACTACTTTTTCTATGTGTATTATTTTGTTAAGCAAACAAGCTGGAGAAAAATCTAAGGCAATCGTTATCCCTATGCGGAAACCATCTTTCACAACACGCCAGTCCACCCTTTTTACAAATAAGCCAAAAAGCCAATTGCAAGCACTACAAAATATTAAGGCATTTACGTCTTTTTAAAAAAGTCTCAAACGAAAGAAAAAGGATATTAAAGCAATGTATGACCTTTTAAACACGGCACTTGTGAAGTGTAGTAAGCCTTTAGTCTAGAAAAAAAATTACACGACTTTTTAACCTAAAGCGTGAGAAACTCACGGCCTAAAAATGTAAATGTCTTCCTTTGTCTTCAAGTCGTTTGAGAAACGTCTTGCATAATTTGGTGTTCATTTTTCAAGGACGTGAGTTTTTATACTATAGTTACATTTAGAAAGGCAGTGTTAACATAAACGACCTTAATTTTTTAGGCCTTTTTTTTAAAAATAAAAAATAAAATAAAATGACGTTAATTTAGAATAACAGTTGAAAAAAAAAATCAGATTTCTCAAAAACGAAACAGAAAATTCAAAATTAAAAACTGATGAAATCGAACTAGACTCTCATACCCTATAATAAAATATTGCAGATATGTTTGTAATTGTAACGCCCCGCCTTTTACAAAAAGGCGTAAGTGAAAATTTCGATTTCCACGTGACATTACTACATCATCAGAGTATATAATTGGCAGCGGAAGATATAATTTATCCAACAGGCTTGGATTAAATAACACATTAGAGCTTTTAAATTTAATACCTCTAGATTTTCATTAGAAAATACTTGTAATAAATACAAGGAAATAGGTGTCCATAATGACACAAAAGAATACATATAAATCATTAGCAATCTTGTCAACATAAAATGCTATAAATACAGAAGACTACAAACAAAATATACGTCCTTAGCTATAAAACCTCGTGAGCTCTAATCTTTCGTACCTGCATAATAGGCTAAACCGCCCATATATAAATATATGGGTCAGTCAACTGCTTTCAATAATATAAGATTACTGATTTATTAGAAATATATATCATAATGCAATGACATAATAAAATGACAGTTTTATATGCACAGTCTTATTATAAAAATAAATCATGAGCTTCTTGCGTTCAATCTTTAGAGATGCAACTCTGACATATAGATTCAAGGAAACGTAATTCCATTTAATAAAGTCTAGGAAACGTAATTCCTGTCTAGCGTATTATAGGAAACGTAATTCCCGCTTATCGAGTTATAGGAGACGTTACCCCTGTTTAGCGAGTTCTAAGGAGACGTCACTCCTCTAACAATTTATTATCTTTTTTTGGCACAGGCAGACGTCACTCCCTGTTCCGTAGGCAGACGTAACTCCCTACTCTGTTGTTTATTAATATTTTTGGCTCAGGCAGACGTCACTCCCTGTTCCGTAGGCAGACGTAACTCCCTACTCTTTTATAATTAAATTCATTAATTAAAATAACAAAATATGCAAATTTCACATGCGCAACCAATTAAATAAAGCAGAAATCATAACGTTATGGAAAGCTCTACGTGTATCACTCTGAGTGAGTAAGGAATACTCACTTTCTTCTTCGTGTAGTTCCTTTAAACTTCTTTTCTGCTTATAAATCCATCCATGCAATAATATATTTATCAATCATCTATCAAACAAATCATTGTTTATAGACACTCATCTTTTTATATTTATTATTCATCACTTCATTACGTTTGAGACGATCACTCATAATAAATCTTAAAACCTTGGTTCATGATTTGGTGACGAGGCTATATAACCAATGCTACCAAATATGAACTTGAAGGATTAAAATATATCATAAGGACAATAAGGAATAAATACGATCAACTCATGAGAATCATGAGGACAATGAAATGAAAAGGGAATATAAATACGATCAACTCATGGAAGTCATGAGGACAATGAAATATAAAAGTAAATATAAATACGATCAACTCATGAAGTCATGAGGACAATGAAGTATAAAAGGAAATATAAATACGATCAACTCATGAAGTCATGAGGACAATGAAATGTAAAAAGGAAATATAAATACGATCAACTCATGAAGTCATGAGGACAATGAAATATAAAAGTAAATATAAATACGATCAACTCATGAAGTCATGAGGACAATGAAATGTAAAAAGGAAATATAAATACGATCAACTCATAAAGTCATGAGGACAATGAAATATAAAAGTAGTTTATATTACTTTCTTTTTATCTCTTAAGCTTATTGGGTCTTTAAACAATTCAAATAACAAGTAATGAAATCATAACCTATATCATCAAATTAATGAAACTAATGATTAGAAGCTTACCCAAAATACTTCCTAGCATACACTTCAAGCCTTGAACAACACAAGACTACACAAATCCCACAATTTTCTCTCTTGGCCTTAGGTGTGTGTGTGAGTGAAGCTTAATGGGCATTGCATCTTCCACCTTGGTTCTATTTATAAGAGAATGAATGGTTAGGATCAAGTAGACACATTTTGATCCAATGGATAGGAATTGGTGCATCTTAGCCTTATTTCCAAGGCACATGGGTTTCATCATCACTAAGGTGGTGCATTCTAGATGTGGGATGTGGGCAACACTTGTGGTGATGAGTGCACACATTAGAGGAAGTGGGTGATGAGTTGTTCAATCAAAGGAAGTATTAAATAATGATATATATGAATTTTCGTCCATATAGAGGCCAGCTTACTCCAAGCAACGTTTTGATGGTCAAATCTACTCCGATCGCTGTAAAATTTTGAGGGTAGATAGATGACGTCAAGACGAACACTTTCTATTTTTGGTTCAACTCAATCCGAGTTCGTTATGACTTAGTTTTGGTCAATCAAAGTTTCTGGTTTACTTTGACAAGTTAAACCAAGATATTGTTTAAGCTACTTTCATTTTATGATTACTCTAGATTCTATTCTAGACATCTTTTATTCTTTCATCATAAGAGGGGGAGGGAATAAATGTAGTGGAATGTTGCACTAGGTGTTGAATCATTATATCCTCTACTAACATATTTAATCATCTAACACACATTAATTAATGGCATTTCTTTAAGGTATAAAAATAGGTCTTTCACATGTTGAGTTGGGTGATGACTCATGTAATCATCATGATCATAGGAAGATAACATGTGATAGATGGGTTGGGTTTGTGGATAGCAATTGGAATGGGTTGGGTTAAGTCCAAAGATGGCCCATTAATGAATAATGTAAATTTCCGTCCAGAACAGGGGTCGTATTTTAACGGATGTTTTCATGGCCTTAATGATGTCCAAACATCATGAAATTTGGAGGGGAGCTAGAGGACTTCAAAACGAGTGTCTCAGTTTTTGAATCGACCAAAATGGAGTTCGTTTGACCCTGTTTCCGTTATTCCAAAGTTTAAGGTCTGTTTTGAGTTTTTATCAAATTGCAACTATAAACGTTTCTAAAAACAGAAATACATTATTTATTTTCATAAATAATCATAGTTATTCTTTTGCCTTATTAAAAGTGTTTTAAAATTAATTTAAACCATTATAATTTATGTCTTAAAATCTGGGGCGCTACAGTAATGGCACACTTGAGGACTCTGTCCTCCATTTTATTTATAACCAAATATACATGATCTACAATGGAATTTGAAATTACTTAAAAAAAAAAAAAAAATTACAATGAATTTGGAATTACAAACAATGAAACTCATCTGACAATGAGTTTCCTCTCGCCGGCGCTGGAGATCGACATCATGGAGATCGAGCTTAGAGACGAGGTTTGTGCCTTGTGGTGCGAACAAAGCAGGCGGAGTCGAGCTTGTCGTAGAGGAGGCCGGTCTTGTGGTAGAAAGTGACGAACTTGAGCACCGGGAACATCAGCAGCGAGGGCAAGGGAGAGGGTGAGGTTGCGCGTGGTTGCCGGATCTGGAATCTGAGGGTGGCAGAACGAAGATGAGGGGTCCCCGATCACCAGGGACGCCCCCCCCCCCCCCGCAATTTCCTAAAAAAAATAAAAAAATTATCACGTGGGAAAAAAAATTCTAAAAAATTAAAAAATATAAGGTAAAAATAAAAATTTAGCTTATTTAGCCCCTATCAAAAACTAATTTTTGACCATTGGCCCCTGCCCATAAGAACTCTTGGCTCCGTCCTTGCTGATCATGGTGGAACGAAGAACATGTGTGCTTATCAATACTCCCGCTTAAATGAATTATCCACCCATTTCTAATTACTATTATTCATAACCAAAACACAATAAATGCTCTAAATTCAAGCCTTGTACATTTGGCAGGCTCACAAATGATCCAGATATTCAATTATATGTTTATTTCTATGTATTTAACTAATTTTATCTGACCAATTAGGTTTTTTTTTTTTTTTTTTTTTTTGAGTTAAATATGTGACTAAGGTGCACATTATAGACCATTGTTGTATGCCGTTCTAGATCATATAATTAATTACCACTTGTCGATAAACAAGAAGTTGACACAACATGACTAGTTAAACCCCTCATTGCCAGCCCTTTCTTTAACGTCATTATAACAAACATGCTGATGTATCCTATCCTTGGATTCATTGAGATCATGAGCTGTCAAACCCCAAGATTCTTCAAGTGCCCCCCCACCTTCTCTTTCCCCTCTTTCATGAACTTGAGGCTTTCTGCATTTCTATATAAACAACTCTCATTGATCATTTTTTTTCATCTCAACTAGTGTTCTTTCTCGATCTACTTCCCTACACTAAGCCAGTCTCCTTCTATCTATCTTCTTATCTGTAGTTCAATTTCATTCGTGTCTCTCCTGCTTGTTAAGCTTAAAACAGATCTGTGTTGCTTAACGGATCTCAGTGTGCTGCATGGCCGGGCTAACTATCTTATTATAAATAGGGGGTGGTGTCAATACATGTGTCATCCACTCTCATAAAGATCAATTTTCAACCCCATGCACTTACCCATGGCATCTCTAGTCTCCCTCCTTACCATACTGACCATCATCAACCCCTTATTCAACTCATCTTTAGCACAACTTCCGACCACCACCCCCTCCGCACCTTTAGTTCCATCTCCACCTCTCCCTACATTGCCATCTCCTTCGCCACCTCCCCCTCCATTGCCAACAACACCACCAACACCCACCCCCTCCGTACCATTAGTTCCATCTCCACCTTTCCCTCCATTGCCATTTCCTTCGCCACCTCCTCCTCCAATGCCAACATTAACGCCACCAACACCTCCTAATCTCCTCATGTCTGCAGAGATTTTCCCCAAACCTTTTGGGCTTGGAGTATACTTTATTCGTATAGGGCTAGGTAACCCTCCACTCAGCCAAAATATGGTTATAGACACGGGGAGTGACGTTACATGGTTTGAGTGTAAACCGTGTAATTGTGACCAAACCCCAGGATGCCTTGTATTCGACCCACTAAATTCCTCTTCTTTTTCCGTGGTACCTTGTGACGATGCCGCCTATAATCACTTCGGTTGCAACAACAATCAGTGTCAGTACGAGGTGAAATATTTGGACGGCTCCTTTACGAAGGGCTCTCTTGCACTCGATACGCTCGAGTTTGCAAGCACCGCAATTCTGAATGTGTTCACTGGGTGCAGGCACTTGAACCAGTTCATAGTGCTTGGAATCAATGGCTTGATGGGCCTTGGAGGTGGGCCATTGTAATTGCCGTCTCAACTTTGGCTTCGTGGATTGGCTTACATGTTCAGCTATTGCTTGCCGTCGATTTCGATTTTTGGGTCACCAGGTTGGTTGAATTTCAGCCTTCCACGTGCGGTGCTACTTGCGGGAACCGCATGGATCTCCTTGCTCAGCAACTCAAAAATACAGACCTTTTATTCCGTCGAGCTCTCGGGCCTTGGGATTGGAGACATGCGACTGCCCATTCCCCTAAACAGCTTCACAACGACAAAAAAGGGCTTTGGTGGAATGATTATTGACTCGGGTGCAACATATACCCACTTACCGACACCTGTTTACGAGATTTTTTGAAATGCTTACATAGCAAAAACTGTAAATCTTCCACGGCCCTATGTTGTGAACCCCGGTTTTGACACGTGCTACAACCTATCTGGCTTAGAGTCGGTTCAGGTTCCGAACTAGTCATTTTTCTTTTCAGCCGGTCCAATCCTAACGTTGAAAAGAACGAACATTCTAGTTGAGCAAGAACATACTTTTGGAGAGAGTATTTTCTGTTTGGCATTTGTCCCAATCAATGATAATAAATTCATTATTGGAAACACTCAACTAGCAGGGATCCAGACAACCTTCAATCCAACTGCTGGATATATGAGATTTGGTCCGAGTACTTGTGGTACTCTAGAAAATTCTCCACATTGTCATGGGCATTGGCCTCCTAGGAGCATAGCCTTAGAGAATCCTCCAAATCCATTATTGTTGGTTTGTTTGTTTACATGTTTTTTATTTGTTAATAAATACATGCGCATGATTGATCAAACTTGTAATTAAATAAAAATTCCAAAACGGATGCCCTTAATGCAAGTTTCCCATCTTAATCGAGATCACTCTCATTAAGAGACTGAATATTTTTAGCCAACTAAATTAATTCTCTTTAATTATTTTCATCAAAAGGGACATTGAGAATAGCATGCATCCTTAATTTGTCAGTGATATTATTAACTTTCGTCTCGGCCTTTCAATCTAGCTAGCACATGGTTTAATTTTTGGTTGTTGTGAGGGTTCTGAGGGGAAGAAAATCAATGTCTTTTATTATTATTATTATTATTATTATTATTATTATTATTATTATTATTATTTGTTTAAAAGAGGAGAATTAAATACCGTATATCTAACTATAAATTCAAATTATTTTTAAAAAGTCGTTTTCATCCAAACATGAAGTTAATTAATTAAGAGGCTCTAAACAATCTAATTAATAACAATAACGTAGAGAACATTACTCCCTTATCAAAGTAAAACGACTCTGTCCCCAAGGGGTAGCTCAATCGGCTAGGGGCCACGCCTCATGAAGCGGAGGTCACTAGTTCGAATCCTCCCTCCCCCTCTTGTGTGGACATGTCAAAAAAAAGAAAGTAAAACGACTCTAAACAAGAGAATCTTTTTTGTTTGGAATTTTGTATAATAAAAATAAACTTGAAGAAGAATAATAACACGATGACGTCCCATCATTTCGCGGCACCTGACTATATATGTACGTACTTGGATCAAATCTAAAAAATTCAAAAATCATTAAGTTTAAAGGCGTGACCAACGAATGTGGAGCATATATAATTGGTAATTTGGTATAGTAGACCTAAGGGTGGGCAAAAACCCACTCATCAGCTCCTCCCTGTTTCCCCTATCCCGCCCCAAAAATTTCAGTTTTTAGTTGATTTCTTGCAGGTACGGGTCTAAAAGTGGTATACTCGTGTGGGGCAGGGCGGGTTGGGACTTTTAAAAACCCCAGGGACCCGCCCCGTCCAACCCCGCACCGCAGTAAAAAAAAAAAAAACCCTAACCCCACTTAACCTTAGAGCGCCGCACCCCCTCTTCATTTTTTCATTTCTTTTCTTCTTCAACTTTCCCCTTGCGCCCTTCGTTCAACCTCTCTTCTTTTCTCTTCACTCTTCATTTCTTTTCTCTTCACTCTTCGTTCAGTCTGAGGAACGGAGTAACAAACTAAACTAGGGAAGAAGACGACAGTTGGCAGCAATGAAAGAAGTGAAAAGAGAAAAGAGAAAACAATGAAAGAAGTGAAACTATGAAAAAAAAAAAAGAAGAAGCAGAAGAACTAAGATGGGCTTGCGGAGGCTCTAGAAGGGTACGTACGTGGCAGACACTCGTAAACTTGGAGTACAAGCATACAGCTGGAAGCCACTACTTGAAAGTTGAAAAGAATCAAAAAGCACAGCATTTTTCAAAAAATCAAAACGCAACGCACGGTCCTCGAAACATTTATACATTTATTAAATTTACTTCAAGATTTTCAAAAATTAAATTAAATTAAATTTGCTTCAGTGATTGGTTGCGAAAAATGTTGGGCATAGAGAAAATTAATGTTTTGCACAAAGATTAATGGACAAAATATTAAACTAATTATCACTAAATAAGTCACTAAATCAAATAGTGGTAATCTTTAATTTTTCCTCTGCCCAAAGCACTCGAACTTCCTTCTCCTTAATCATAGCTTGATTTCATTTCCCAAACCCTTTCCAAACCGTTAGATTAACTTAGATATCAAGACAAAATCCTCACCATTTATTTGTTTCTTTATGCTTTTGGTTTCGTCTCTTTTTCCTTTGCACCGATCTTTCATCTTCGCCTCTTCTTCTTCTTCTTCTTCTTCTTTGATCTTCAATTCTAACAAAACCATACATCATCACGAAAGCAACCAATTCCACCTCCAACGACGCACACACACTATTAAGTATTAACTCAGCACTCTCTCTGCCATTAATTCCTACCACCACCGCCGTTCGTTTGAAGATGTCTGCCAGATTTTTACTGCTCCGATCGCTAGATCGGCCTTTGTCAGCCAATCCAACTCAAAAAAAATACCACTGAAATATTCTGTTGGATGGACCTGCCCCACGCCGTCAACCCGCACCCCCGCCCTGCACATACCATCCCCGTAATCTACCCGCACCGCAAGGTTATCCCTTGAAAATTTTGGTTTACGGGTCTAAAAGGTGCAACCCGCAGGGCTGCGGGGCGGGGCAAAAAATGGTGAAAAACCGCACCACTCCATGCCCGCCCCTAAATAGACCACTCGGTTACGTGGCATGCTCATTCGGAATGCTTGGCCTATCACTCAGCAGTAAAAAAAAAATCATTAGCAGCAACAAAAAGTCACCGCTAATGATCAATAGCGGCAACCAAACACATCCATAGCGGCAATTTTTGTTGCCACTAAAACTATTTTTTGTCACCACTATTGAGAGACTAATAGCGACGACCTCTGGGTCGCTACTATTGATACATCAATAGCGGCGACAGTTGGATCGCCGCTATCGATACACAAATAGCGGCGACAAATAGGTCGCCGCTAATAGTATTAAAAACTCAGAAAAATTAAGTATTAGCAGCGACAACATGTCGCTGCTAATACTGTTAAAAATTCAAAAAAAAATATTAGAAAAATATTTTTTAGGAATCAATATATATAATTACTTGTCAAACTTATCATTAAACTCCTACGTTATCCAATATTTCCACACCATATCATTAAAAACCAATTGTAATGATTCTACAAAAGGTAATCATTGGTATTAAAGTTAGACTAAATGCACAACAGAACCTGACTACATGCAATCCAACCAAAACTTAGAATTAACCAACATATCCAACCGTACACCAACAATACAATAAAAAGCTATGAACAATACATTAAAACTTTGTCAATGCAATAGAAATTGTGTAATGTTGCACGAAAATAGCTACAATTTTAGCGAAATTCAAAATACATTAATAAGGGAGTACATTTATGGTCTCATACAAAAAAACCAAATTTACTTGCTCAACAATTCACTGTGATTAGCATACAGCTTTTATGTTCTGCCTAAGATGAACCAGCAGCATTTCAGCATCTCCCATTACGCAAAAAGCTACATTAAAAACAGAAGTCATCAAGGGTAAGCTTACCTACATGTAAACCTCCATTCTGATAAACCTTTCAAACAAATATCCAATAATTAATCCGTGTTTTGCAGAACTTCAAATTTAATTTAAGCATGTTATACACACAAAAATGACATAAGCAGTCATTGATGCAGCTAGAAATCTTATAAAACCAAAATGCATTTTATGGTAACCAAATTTATATTCACAAATCAAACATTTTGTGGGAGTTCAAATGGTCATATTTAATACAAGTCAGCTCCTTCTTAAGTTTACTGTCCAAAGGATTAAAGAAGCTTAAGGATGGGTAAAGTGGTTTGACGTAGGAAAACAACAGGGGAAGGAAACACTAAAAAAAACAAGGACTAGCTTCCAATAGGTAATTAAGTCTTTGCTTTCAACAATATGCTAATTAAACTTTGGAGTACGTTTAATTGGAAAACTAAATATATCCATGGTCAACAAAGAAGAAAAAGAAAACTTGAAATTTCCATTTTGTTGACACAGTGTGATGCAATGATGCTTGACAATAATTATCCTTAGACTCACCCCTTACTCTTCCAATACTCAAATCCCAGAAACTGTCCCAAGTGATTTGCATCCATTCTTCCTAAAGTTTAAAAATCATTGGACAAATAGCCACTTATGGAAAATTTGCACAACAATCCCAACGATAAACCCTATGGAAAGACATAAAAAGCCCATAACTGCTTGTGGACAATCAGTTAGTGAACCAAGAAACCACATGTAAAAGAGGCAACAAGCCAGAATAATAAGATTGATAAAAAATTTCAGTACTACAAACCATATCTCCCAACGGTTTTCATATGCTAAACACACCACTAAAGCTTTCAGGATGACCAAATTTGAAGCAGAAAGGCATGTTTGAGAAGCATTTCCACTAATGAAGTAAGTAAATTAGATGCAGAAAATAGGTTTTGAAGCTCATCTCCACCAACAGTTTCAAGAAAATTATTCTAAAAATGCCCATCTCTAGAAACATCCTAAAGCATCTATACATACAATCAGGTTTATATTTTATGTAACTAGAAAATAAAGAACACAGCATGTTCTCAAACTTCCACACCATCTACATTATCAAAGCAAACTCTTCTTTCTCTTTTGTTTTTGTTTGATAGTAATAGTTCAAAAAACCAGTACCCTTCCCTCATGCATTTTCTGCATGAGTCACGTTATTTAAAATGCATTTTCTGCATTTTCTGGCCATTCTCAAAAAAACAACGTTGGCAATTCTCAACATAGTCAGGAAATTCCAAAGTCACGTTATTTAAAATGAAATCAAGTAGGCCCAAAACAACAACAACAACAAGAGGTTCCAAGGTTCCAAAACAGAATTAAGTACTAGTCAGTTGATGGTTCTATTTTTCATTTATACCCCTCTACATAAGGACCATCTCAAAACAACAACTATACAAAACTCAACTACATCACACAATTACAAAACCAACAGAGCATTTTCATTCAGAACAAGAGCAGAGAACAGAGCATATAGACACTACAACTTCAATAGCAACTTTCCCCATATATAAAAAATTGAACCAAAAAAAAATAAAATTGAACAGAGTATAAACGGGGTGGTGGCGATTTTCTTTTGAAAGAAAATGTTAATATAAAAGATAGTGACAAAAAAGAGGAACCCATTCATCAAAATTACAATACCAAGTCAAAGAAAAAAGTTCAAAAAAAAAAAAAAAAAAACACAACTACTAAAAATCACAAACCCACACAAAGATATCAATCATTGAAAGAAAAAGAATGAAAAAGCATGAAAATCAAAAGAGTGGTGGAGAGGAAAATCACCTTGGGTCCAGCTGGCCCACCTCTCCACAAGGGGGTCTTTCTGGTCTTACAATCAGAGCAGCACTAGCTTGTTCTCACTCATCATACCCACACACAATGATTCCTGAATCATAACAAATGATGGGTATCGCAAACTTATACTAAAGAATAAGCCAAAGAATCACAAATAATAAGCCAATAAATGAAACATTGAAGCTCCTATTTTTTCTCCAAGGAAAACATTGAAGGGTATAATTACTCTAAAACCTCACCTTTTCCATGAGATCCATCGTGCTCAGAAAGCCCACTTTTTAAAAATCTTGCACACAGAGATATAGAGTGAGTAAGTGGATGACAGAAATGAAGGAACATCTCAGATTTTCCTCTTCCTTTTCGTTTCCTGGTTACATCAAAATTTCAATTCCGAAGAACTTCCATAAAAATGCACAGATGGAGAGAGAGAGAGAGAGAGAACATCAAAATTTCAATTCTGAAGAACTTCCATAAAAATTCACAGATGGAGAGAGAGAGAGAGAATACGATCGACAGAGAACGCTGGAGAGAAACCGCCGTAGACAGAACAGGCCTAGAGAGGCACTGCCAACGACGCTGAGAGAGAGAGAGAGGAAGCATTGGGGGGAGGGGGCTGAGTGTATGGGGGAAGGTGTTTTGGGATTTAGGGAAAGTAAAGGAAGAGGGGCGAGAGATTAGAAGAAGAAAAAATTTTGCGAAAATTCTTAAGTCGCGCCAATTTGAGCGAAAATTTGGACAAAAACAACGTCGTTTTTATATTAGTAGCGTCTACTGTCGCCACTAATGACATATTATCAGCAGCAACAATTTGGGTCGTCGCTGATTTAATTTTTTTTTCTTAATAACTATTTAAAAATATATATGTTATACATATATATAATCTTATAATTTGTATATATAAAATATATGCATGTAATCAATATTAACATATATATTATTAAAAAAAAATTAACAGATATATATATATATATATATATATATGATACAACATTTATATATATGTTATATAATATATTCATAATATACCAAGCACTAAAATTAATTAAATGTTCGGTCGATCAAACAATCTTATTACAATCGATAGGATTGATTGGATGTTCGATCGATTAGAGTAATACACTTGAATCGATCAGATGTTCTATTGATCTTATGATCTTGTTATGATCAATAGGACTAGTATTTAGAATCAATCGCACGTTAGATCGAACATTTATCATGTCAAGTTTCATTGATCAAACATTCGTATCACAATATATCAGACCGATGCACTAGGATGAATTAGATATTCGATCAATCAAACTTAACACAATTGAAGGTTTGATCAAATATCTAATTTATCCTAGTGCATCGGATCGAACTCTATCACGATGGATCAAATTAATGCACTAGGTTTGATCGAATGATCTATCGATCATATTATTCTATCATGATCGATTAAACTACTACATTAGGATCGATCGGACATTTGATCAAACCTTTATTGTGTCAAGTTTGATTGATAGAACTTTATCATGATCGATCAGACTAATGCTCTAGGATCGATTGGATGTCGATCGATCAGAGTAATATACTTGGATTGATCAAATCTTCTGTCGATCTTGTGATTCGGTCATGATCGATCGGACTAGTACTTAAGATCAATCGCACGTTAGATCGAACTTTTCACTATGTCAAGTTTAATTGATAGAAATATATCACAATCGATCAGATGGTCGATCGATTATTTTATTCTATCATGATCAATCAGACTACTACATTAGGATCAATCGGACGTTCGATTGAACCTTCATTGTGTCAAGTTTGACTGATTTAACTCTATCATGATCGATCAAAATGATGCAGTAGGATCGATTGGATGTTCGATCGATCAGAGTAATACGCTTGGATTGATTAGATATTCTATCGACCTATGATAATGTGATGATCGATCGAACTAATACCTAAGATTAATCACATGTTAGATCGAATATTCACTGTCTCAAATTTGATCGATCGAACTCTATCACAATTGTTTAATTTTTTTTAAAAAAAATTTAATAGGCTAATATGATTTTAAGATACTAGAATATGATATATTTTTTAATTGTGTATGGTTAATAGTGGCGACTCCAATTGTTGCTGCTATTGACCCATTATTAGCGGTGACTTGTGAGTGTTGCTGCTCATGAAGGATCATTAGTGGCAACACTCACAAGTCGCTGCTGATGGTTGATCATCAATGGCAACACTCCCGGGTTGCTGCTAATGATCTAATATATATATTTGTAGCAACTTTTTAGCGGCGACTTTGGTGTCGCCGCTAAAAAGTTGGCCGTTAATGTGCAAATTTCTTGTAAGGACTAGAGTGATGTGATTAATACAATCAAATCTTCATTCGATTCAGGTATATATGTTGCTTAAGGAGATTAATGGCACTATTATTACTTGGTTTATTCCAATAGAAAGATGTACGCTACACATGCACTATCATATGATAACTAATGTACATACAAAGATCGTCAAAGTTAAAAAGAAACGTTAATCCACACTTACAATAATGTTGTACAGTATTTAATTAAGTTCAGCTAATTACTTATTAAGAGAAGAGAAAATGTTTAATCGAAGAAATTTAGCCTCTTTGTTAGCCAGCAAAACAATACAAGCACATGAACATAACCTTATTAGTCCTTCACTTTTAATTTATTGGGAGGATAGTGGGAGATACAAATATAACTCCAAGCTACAACATTCCTAGTTGAGAGGAGGTGGTCTATCACTTCCATAACATTGATATATAATTATTTTCTTTAGTTTTATTTATAAGTACTATCCTTAGTTTATTTGGGAGTACTTTCATTAACTTTTGGTGTAGCTTTCTGTCTTCTTGTGCAGACGCAAATACCTTTTGGGCCACAAAATCTAACCTACGGACAATTTTTCATAAATAGAACACACTCGATATCGCGATGACAATGAATGACTTCTGCATCAGCTATTGGTAGCATTGAGAATGACACACCTATTATAAGTATTTCATTAGTCACTATGAATGATTAAAGAAAAATAAAACTAGGGTTAAGAGAGACAGACTATCATATATATATATAAAAGAAAAGAAAAATAAAGTGGTAGGGTTATTAGAGAAGAAAGACTAATAAGTTGCAACAAATAAGACGATCAAAATAGCCATTTTGAAAGAAGTATTTTCTATTGTCTTCTTAATATTGGTGTTGGAGAGTTTGTGGTAACTTGAGAATTTTACTTGCTTGCTAATGATATTCCAACTCCATACTCAATATTTTATAGCGTATCTGATTTTGATTTTTATGATAAGGAAAACAAAAAATGGATAGTCTAATTAATTTAGAATCCATCTAATTAAAGACAACCATAATGAAAAACGAAAAATGGATAGTCTCATTAATTTAGAATCCATCTAATTAAAGACAACCATAATCTAATTAAATACAGTTTACATGTACAACGAATCACTATCTTTTATTTAAGGAAAGAAAATTATTTTCTTTTGTAAAGTAATTAATTCTTTACAACATAATGAAAAATTTATCAAATCAAAATGGGTTTCATTTCTGTCCATTTGTAGGGATGGGAAATTATTCCATCGTAAAGTAATTCATGACGTACGCCAGCTTCTTTACAATAAAAGAATTACTTTCTTTCTTCTTTTTTTCTTTTTTGACAGGAAGTCAAGTTGTGCTTTGTAAACTTCATACCATCAAAATGACGTACGTCTCCCTGTCTTTACTCTTCAAAGGAATATATATATATATATATATATTATTTTGTGAAGTAGCTAAATTTTCAAAAGGCTAATATATATATATATATATAATTCTTTAAAATTGAATGGAAATTCATATATATAGTTAAAATGGAGTCTTTCTTTTATCTTGTTTCTAACTAAATAAGTCTATATTATCAAAATGAGGCTCAGTACGTACTTCTTTCTTTTGTTTTTATTCTTAAAACAAAAACTTTCACAAACAACCAATGAACCAAAAAGTACCCAAAAAAATTCAAATTATTTTCATCTTAACTAAAAGCATACCCAAAAAATTCAAATTAATTATTTTCATCTTTAGGGCACATCATTACCCTTTTAAAATAAAATATAAACAAAAATATTCATCAAAAGACATTAAAAAACAAAGTCTTAATCCTTTAATTAGGAAATAACATATTATTAGTTTTTTTTTTTTTTTTTTTTAAAAAAAAAAAAAAATCTTATCAAATAACAAGGTTTGAAATCCTCTCTACCAAACTTTTCTCTCTCTATGATTACTACAGTTTCAATTCCTTATTATATTTCCTAAAAACCATCAAGACGGTGATCCAGTGTGAACGATTAATATAGATAAATATCACGGGTCACATCATAACATGTCATTGAAATAAATCCACTAAGAAACGTTGCCTTCATATTTAAGTTCACTACCCTATGTATATTCTTGACTGAATTCTAAAGCCTACATTTAACTTATTGATATATTAATCTTGACACATATTTATGAAGTTCGATGGATATCTTATTTGTGGTACACATATTATGTTAATTATAATGTATTTCATTTCTATGACACATGTATTTGATATGCATACTTTTTGTGATACGCATATTGTATTATAACATCATTTTTATTTTGAATTATGGCTCAACGCCCTTTTGATAAGCATATCTGAAGCACGCATGTAATTTATATTAATTAGTTTAATTAACAGAAGGAATCAATCATGCACGGAGAGTGGTGATCATGGTGGTTAACCCTTGACTCTCTTCAGTACATCATAGCTGCTCATTCCGGTCATTGACTAGTTAATTTGTCTTCTTTACTACAAATAAAAAAAAATAAAATAAAAAAAAAAAAAAACTTTTCCAGACGTTTATTATAAATGCAAGGTTTAAAAAAAGTTTGTTGTGTATATTTGGAATACGCCGTGAAAAAAAAAAAAAAAAAAATCTTCCTGGCATATGATGAGTTATATATGCTAGGAAAATTTTCCATGTATACAATATACTCATATGCGAGGAATGAGTACACTTTCCTGGAGTATGAGTCATGGACAAGTATCCTCTCTTGTTCAAGAGCCAATATGTGTCTCAATTTTTTATTTTTTATTTTCTCTCTTTTCTATTCGTATTATTCATTATTATTTACATGGTAATAACATATTTAAATTTACAAAATTTACCCAATTGTTCTATCATATCTTTGTTTAATTTTACAAAATTAACAATAATGTTTGGGGTTGAAATGGATTTCTAAAAGGATATTGCGACAATATATATATAGCATTATTCTCCTTTAATCCTTCACTCTCTCCCATTGTCTTTTGTTCTAAATAGAAATTATAAGAAAGATAATAAAGTTTTTTTTTAAATTAAGTTTGAATTTTTTTTTTCAATTCAATCTATTAAATAGTTTAAATGTGCGTTATAAGGACATGTGAATTTAATAGACTATATTAAAAAAAGAAAAGAAAATTTCGAAGTTAATTTAGAAGAAGACTTTGTCTAGTAATTATTATAAGCAAATATTGAAATTTCCCGGTG
Organism: Alnus glutinosa; assembly: GCF_958979055.1. Taxonomy (NCBI): domain Eukaryota; kingdom Viridiplantae; phylum Streptophyta; class Magnoliopsida; order Fagales; family Betulaceae; genus Alnus; species Alnus glutinosa. Next base: position 14,538,930 of record NC_084895.1, on the reverse strand, counting down.
GAAGACATTACTTATAAGCTAGACTTATAATTATACGGGCTTTAGACTTATAATTCTCACATTCGCGCCTTGTCAAACTTGTGACACTACCCATGCAGTTACTCAATTATACAACATTGGTAGATAATGTGCACCTTACTCACGTACATATTTAACTTCAAAAATAACCCAAATTAGTAAGATAAAATTAGTTAAATACATAGAAATAAAAACCCATATATATATAAGGGAAAACTGCAATTTACCCCCATAATGTTTACACCAATTTACAATTCTAGTACCAATGTTTAGATTGCTTCAATTGCACCCAAGAAAGTTGTAAAAATTTGCAATCTAACCCCTTCCGTCCAATTGCTCCGTCTGATAAGACGGAAATGCACCCACGAGCGTGGCACGTGAGTTTTTTGGACCAAACTTGACGAAAATGCCCTCATCAAAATGTTGCGTTTTGCTCATCTCCTTCAGTGAATTTTCTCGAAGGCATTGGTAGTCGGTGGGTTCTTCGCGCTTGACTGGGCCAAATCAAAGGATCGGCTACACAAGCCAAACACTCTCTATTGGTCAAAACCACAAAACACTCATAATCAATCCATCAAACACCGGCCACCACTGTTCGGCCATAAGTACACACACACGTCACTAGCTGGAAAACAGAGGTACACGGCCAAGAACAAATGACAACCTAGAAATACCCATTTTCAAAAATCAAACATATAATCAGTCAAAAATCAAGCAATTTCCAAGGTTTAATCACATTAATGAATTCTACCAAAATCCACTGGAAAAATCCTACTGAAACGGTCGAAATCCATGCTCTTCGACAGTCCACCGTCAACCTATCAGAAAGCCCAGCTTTGTCTTGCCGGAAATCACTCTGGGTTCTGCCGGCAACCCCTGGTTCTTCTCAGGTCCTCTACGATCAACCCCTCTCAGCCCTCGCTCGGGCCAGCTTCGATCTCCACCATTCGCTCGCATAGGAGCTAGACGAGCCCCAATCCTACAGCTTCAGAGCCCTCACCACTCTCGGCCTTTCTGTCACCGAGTCCCCAAATCCTCTTCCCTTTGGTTCCTCCAATAAAGTCTCAGATTGGGTCGATGGGCTGGTTCAAAAACCCAGGACCATCGGAACCCCAATTTTTGCGAAGATTCGTTAAAGGAGATGAGCAAAACACAGCGTTTTGATGAGGGCATTTTCGTCAAATTGGCCCAAAACACTCAGGTGCCGCGCGCGTGGGTGCATTTCCGTCTCATCAGACGGAGCAATTGGACGGAAGGGAGTGGATTGCAAATTTTTGCAATTTTCTTGGGTGCAATTGAAGCAATCTAAACATTGGTATCAGAATTACAAATTGGTGTAAACATTAAGGGGGTAAATTGCAGTTTTCCCTATATATAATTGAATATCTCTGCACTGCTAGCTCTCCGTGGGTCTGCGGAAACAATATTGCTTGAATTCAGAGCACGTATTGTGCTTTGGTTGTGAATAATACTTAGAAATCACACTCACATTCATTAAAGCGGGAGTACTGAAAAGTAAATAAAAGAGAAAAAGTGGACAGGGTTGCACATGTTCGATTCTTTGTTTTTCAAGCAGTGCATAATGCATTCAAACTTCTGATATTGATAGAGAAAGATATATTCTGACATTTGGCTTATTTGGAAAAAGGGTGGACTGGAGTGTTGTTAATGATCATTTCCGCATAGGGATAAAGATTGCTTTTTTCTCCCTTTTTTTTTTTTTTTTACCTTATCGCAACAAACTGTACGTACTGCGTATATATATACTAGCTTCTGATGGACACCTCACCGCCCTATACTTACGTAATATCAATTCTTTTTTTCAATTTCAAAGAAAGATCGATTTGTTTGCATTAATCACATGATCACTTCGAAGTAAATTTATCCAGAAATCCGAATGAGCATGCCATGTAAAGCAAGTGGTCTACTATACCAATATCACTGACAATTAATTAAGGATGCCATTCTCAATATCCCTCTTGATGAAAATAAAAGGCAATTTATAGTTGGCTATAAATATTCAGTCTCTTAATGAGTATTGCATCTAGATCTCGATTAAGATGGGAAACATGCGTAAGGGCGCACCCGTTTTGGAATTTTTATTTAATTACAAGTTTGATCAATCACGTGTATTTATTAACAAATAAAAAAACATGTAAATAAACATACCAATAATAATGGATTCGGAGAATTCTCTAAGGCTATGCTCCTAGCAGGCCAATGCCCATGACAATGTGGGGAATTTTCTAGAGTGCCACAAGTACTCGGACCAAATCCCATATATCCAGCAACTGGATCGAAGGTTGTCTGGATTCCGGCTAGTTGAGTGTTCCCAATAATGAATTTAGTATCATTGACTGGGACAAATGCCAAACAGAAAATGCTCTTCCCAAAAATATGTTCTTGCTCAACTAGAATGTTCATTCTTTTCAACGTCAGGATTGGACCGGCTGAAAAGAAAAATGACACGTTCGAACCTGAACCGACTCTAAGCTAGATAGGTTTTAGCACGTATCAAAAAGGGAGTTCACAAAGGAGGGCCTCATGTCGAATAAAGTATAATCCAAGCGCAAAAGGTTTGGGAAAAATCTCTGCAGACATGAGGAGATTAGGAGGTGTTGGTTGCGTTAATGTTGGCATTGGAGGGGGACGTGGCGAAGGGGATGGCGATGGAGGGAGAGTTGGAGATGGAACTAATGGCGCGGAGGGGGTACTGGTGGTCGGAAGTTGTGCTAAAGCTGAGGTGAATAAGGGGTTGATGATGGTCAGTATGGTAAGGAGGGAGACTAGAGACGCCATGGGTAAGTGGGGTTGAAAATTGATCTTTGTGAGAGAGCATGGATGACAAATATATTGACACCACCCCCTATTTATAATAAGATAGTTAGCCCATGCAGCACACTTACCAGCATGCATTTGTCCTAATCCTAGTTATTGTATTGATTAGTATCGATCAAGTGTAGTGTGATTCAATTATATGCACCTTGCGTCCAATTAATGCCCAATGGTTCACTGCCACGTTTCCATGCATCGATCATACGATACCAAAGTCCAAAAGGGCCGGAGCAGATCGAAGATGGATAACTGCTAATTAATTATATCTAAAACATGTGTGTTTGGGGTGTACGTTGATATGAATTGGACCACTCGTCTCTTTAATTTTTATCAAAGCAGCCAGCATGTGTTTGGGTTATTCGTATTTTCCAAAATAGGAAAAAGCAAACGCAGTCTTTGTAAAGTCTGAATGCACTTGAACGGCCCAGGTTGATATGAGAGACATAGCAGATCGAAGAAGTGAATGAATTGAATGAGAAAAAGAAGTATGCACGATGCGATGGGAGGGTATGCTGTGGTCCTCCTCTCAAAGAGTTGGGAAAAACACTCGAAAAGCACCGTCTCAGATTCTCCAAACGTTTAAGGAAAAAGCACTATGAGTGAACTTGAGTTGATCATAGAAACACATGAATGGTCCCCCTAGAATATATATTTGCATTATTTTTTAAATTAAAGTCTTTTCGTGGGAGATCAAAAACTCCCAAACGTTTAAGAAAAAAGGATTCCTCCATTTCTATTAAATATATATATATTATTTAAATCTTGAGTGAAGTAATTAAGACTCTGTATTTACATGGTTATCACAAAGCATTTGTCTCTTCCTCTACCTTCAATATTTTCCACCAGATTTTGAATGCATCGATCATTTCTCAAGAGATTTATCTTTTTTTTTTTTTTTTTTTTTTTTTTTACATACCCACAAAAGAAGAGAGAGAAATTCGAACTAGTAATCCACTTCTTCATGAAGCATGATTCCCCCGTAAGATTATCTGTGTGCTTGCACAGTCCTCTGTTTGAGAATGTAATAAATAAAGCCAGCACATAAAGCAGCGGGTTACAGGCTAGTTAGCATAATATCTTAACTTTGGATCACAAATACTTCAACCACAAGAAAGTCGATCATCAGTTATATGTAATATAGGAACACGTGGTCAATTATGATCTCAAAAATTATTTTTTAAAGTCTTGAATGTACTTAATTCATAACTCCAACCCTAAGAAAAGTCATCAATTATCTGTAATATGTTTTTTTTTTTTTTTTAATTATCTGTAATATAGGTGATATATAGTTAATAGGGTTAAGGTTATGTTTAATTTCTTTTACGTGCGTAGCTGTTAGTTTGGAATCATTATTGGAGTGTGTGTGTGAGAGATAGAGACAGCATGAAATAAGCTTTGAAAATTATTAGTGTCAATGCGTGAGCGAGAGGGCATGCAGGAACCTTTTCCATTTTGGGAAGGTTCTCCGCGGGATAACTTTTTCTTTATTTATTTATTATCATTATTATTATTTTTTATGTAAATGATAAACATATGGAAGGTGATGGCCGGGCAAAGCATCCAATGCGATTGTCTACGTACCTAGGTTTCCATTTGCATGATGTTTTGGTACATTCAAACTTGATTGTCTGTCAGCAACTTAAAAGGAGAGATATGTCGGTTAGTACGCACGTGAAATATATATAATAACATATGTTATTTACACAAGAATTGTACAATAATACTTGTGTGTAAAATATATTCAATTTTTTCTTTTTTAAATGAAGCATAGTGCATCAATTCTCTCTTTCTTATACATCAGCATTATCGTGCAATTATTGTATAAGAATTATGCAAATAGCATATCTCATATATAATATGATGATGAAAGATGTTCAAGGTTTCAACTTAATTAATCTCCGGATACTAACAATTATATATTCAAGGATGATTAGATTGCAAGTTGGGCATTTTTGGGCTGAGCTAAGAATCATCTGATCTCAACCCAAATAAAGTTTCTGCCATCCAAGTTAAAATGAAGCCTAGGTAGAATTATGCTTGTTCATTTTAATTTGTGGCCAGGCTATTAGGGTTCTTTTGTTGTTATTATTATTTTTTATGTTATCTTATACCTCATGTCTTCTGACAAATTTATAGTCCTGCAATATCTGAGGAAAGATAAATTGCTCATATTCCCATAACTTTGAATATATATGTTGTGAAGAATAGTACAGGAGTTTCATTGTGGTTGGGATGTCATTTTGAACATTTCAAGTATCTGACAAAGTAACATGTTTTGTAGACCGCTGACATATATATATATATATATATAAAGAAAAATGTTAGAGTTTATTTTAATATTTTTTTTGGATGACATGAATTTAATAAAAAAAAAATAATTATCTCTAAATGTGACCTATAAAATGTAATTTTTTAAGTAAAAAAAATTAAATTCATATCATCTAAAAAGACACTAAAAAGATGTTAGAAAAAACTCTAATATTTCTCATATATATATATATATATATATATAGGCGAGCCAGAAACAAGGGATAATTTTTTTTTTTTTTTTTTTTTTTGTCCTTTTCCTTCGGTGACTCATCAACCTTTGATCTTTGGACGGTTTCAAGAAAAATGATGCCAACTATTTTATGGTCAAAATTGGTTACATTTAATAATATACGTGCATGTTACAGTTTCAAGTGATCAATATTTTATTTTATTACATTTAATTATTACATTCAGAATATTACGTCATTTAAAATTATTAACTTGAACTGCAAAGGGAGGAAGGAGGAGGGGGAATTAGGCTGATGTGGTAAATGTTCACACGGTGAAGGGAGATCTGTTGATCATTATTATTAGACTTTTTTGACGGACGTTGGATTTGATGCAACTATTGAACGTGTGATTTTCTCTGTACCGGTGGATCGAAGACGTCTGACAAGTGACAAACGAAGAGAAGTTGGGTCAACGTGGTTAAAGCTTAAACATGAGTAGGTTATTTACGAAGAAAAAAATATAAAAAAAAAAACTCTCTCAATTAACGTGACCCGTCAATAATCAAAGTTTGCTAATTTTTATTTTTTAGTTTTTTATTTTTTTATTTATATATAAAATCAGTCTCAATAAATAGTCTAAATCACAAATCATTCATTGTTGTATAAAAATAATTCAAAGATTATTAGGATATGCCAAAATAACAATTTAGTCCTTGTAATCAAAACACTTGACAGATTCCGTTAATGTCCATGTCAATACCAATAAAATAATATGTGTTACTCTTAGTAAAAAAAGAAAAAAGGAAAAGAAAATTACAAAATTAGTTTCTATGGTTTATTTGATTTACAATTAACTCTCTGTGTTATTAAAATGAACTCAAAAGTCCACGTGTTATGCTAAAAATACAAATCAATACTCTTTTAACGCAATATCTCTTACTCGAGGAGGAAAAGAGTCCGTTTAATTTGTTCATGCTTTATATATATATATATATGACTTCGATCATTCATATTTTTAGCCAACTATAAATTGCTCTTTATTTTCATCAAGAGGGACGTTGATAATGGCATCCATAATTAATTGTCTGTGATAATATTGGTATAGTAATTCTGAATTTGGATTTCTAGATAAATTTGTTATATATAGATATATATTGTGTCTTGGGAATGTTTTCAAATGAAGGTATTAAAGAACATTAAATAAAGATAGTCTCACATGGAAAAAAAGAGAAACTGTAATTGGCATTTATAATGTCCAACACACTTTAAGCATTTAAAGTAATGCTTGGGTATATACTCGTATGTGTATACAGGGCTGGCAAAACGGGTACCCGACACGACCCGTTAAGACCTGCGACCCGTTTAAGCCAGACCCAAACACGACCCATTTATGTTAACGGGTCAGGGCTCCAGACATGACACGAACACGATAATTTCACGGGTCATCCGACACTACCCGTGAAACCCGTTTATCCTAATGGGTCGAATCGGGTCTACACGACCCGTTCGACCTGTTTAGGTACTGCATGTGAATCGGACCTCTCCAAGGGCAAAAAAAAACTGTTGTTATAACTTACAGAGAACATGATCCATCATTCATCAATGAAGAACCCAAATAAACAAACAAAGCTGAAAAAAACACTAAAAACATTTCTGAACAGAACACAACACCAAAATTTCTGAAGAACCCACAATAATGATGCTATAAAAAATTAAAAATGGAAATCAATTATTAACATACCGGCAGACCCGACGGAAGAGATAGAGAGAGAGAGAGAGCGGCAGAGAGATGGGGAGAGCAGAGATGTCTGCAGTCGTCGGTCGGCACCTAGCGGAGACTCTGGAGAGCAGAGACTGAGAGAGAGAGAGAGAGAGAGAGAGAGAGAGAGAGAGAGAGAGAGAGAGAGAGAGAGCGTTGAGCGGGTCCAGTTTCCGATTGAGCCTCGCGAGAGGAAGAAGAAGGGGCGGCGGTGCGGCGAGGCAAGGCTGAAGGAAAAACCAAGAAGGGCGGCGGCGCGGCACGACGAGGCTGAAGGAAAGAAAAACCAAAAAAGAACAAGGTTTTCACTTTTCCCGTTTTTCGGTTTTGTCATCTATGTTTTCACTGTTTTGACCTTTTGACTTCTTGTGCTAAAAGCCTAAAAGTAAAACAGATCAATGAGATTATTCCCGAATCCCAATTTCCCATCCATTTTTTTCTTTTCTTTTTTTTTTTTTTAAAAAAAAAGAGTTAAATGCTAATCGTGTCTAGCGGGTCACCCGCGGGTGACCCGTGACACAACCCGTTTAGCTGAGATAAACGGGTAGACCCCTTTAAGGTAGACCAAAATCCGCTAATTTCGTGTTGTGTTCGTGTTGTGTTAAAATTGCTAGCCCTATGTATACTCTAATATGGTTATGGCGCTTTGATGGCGTACTTGACACTTGGCATCGGAGCTCGGAGTGATCTAATCATGACCTTTCAATTTTGGATGGTCATGATCAATTAATCTGGTTGTTTAATCTAAACCATATGATGCTTCTTAAGTAGATCCAGTGGTTGAATTTATTGGACTATCACTAAAATAAACTGTAAGGTCAAATCACATTTGATCTATCGGTTGAGATTAATTAATAACGATCTAATGGTTAATCATTGACAGTTATTTGATTTGATGGTCAGAATTAAGTGTCTGTTGAAATAGCAGTTTATGACTGTTACCTAAGCAATTATGGACGGTTGGATTAGTAGTTAAAGTAAGTTAAAGTAACTGCTATCCAATTATTAACAAAATACAGAAGTAACTGCTGTCTTGTTATTAACAAAAAATAACAAAATTTCTTTCTCTGTCTCTTGATATAATAAGAAAATCTGAAAGTGTTTGGGTTTAATTTTCGTTTTGTGCAAAGCGCAATTAAACAAACAGACGATTTTGGGCTTCATTGTATCTTGGAGAAATATTTGTTGTAACCCTTTGCATACTTTTTTGGTATGGACAAATAATTTCTTAAGGAAAGCGACATTATAACGCGCCTTAGAAACATTTCGTTTTTCTGCTTTCTTTTACTTTTTCTAACAAAATTTACCTCCCAAATGTAAAAAATGTTTGGCCGGCCTATGTGATGTGATTAATGCAATCAAATCTTTCTTTGAAATTAATTCAAAGAATTGATATTACATCAACTATTGGGCGGTGTCCATCAGAAGCAGTACAGTTTCTTGCGATAAGTTAAAAAATAAGAAGAAAAAGGCAATGTTTATCCCTATGCGGAAAAAATCTTTCACAACACTTCAGTCCACCGTTTTTTCAAGATAAATGCTAGAACTTCTTCTAATGTCCTTTTGAATGATGTGAATTTATTAAAAAAAAAAAAAAAAAATTATCTCAAAATGTGAGCTACAAAATGTAATTTTTTAAACAAAAAAAATTAAATTCACTTCATCTAGAAAAACATTAAAAAAACGCTAGAGGTAACCCTAACATTTCTCAAATAAGCCAAAAAGAGAAATGTAAGAATATTTGTGTGTCAAGATGATAAGTTTGAATGCATTATGCATTGCTTGAAAAACAAAGGAACATGTGCAATCCCGCCCACTTTTTCTCTTTTCTTTACTTTTCAATACTCCCGCTTTAATGAGTGATCCAGCCGGCCGCTAGAATGTGAGTGTGATTTCTAAGTATTATTCATAACCAAAACACGCGCGTACAATACATGCCCTGAATTGGAGCGTTGTTTCCGCTGTAGACCCACAAAGAGTAGTGCAGATATTCAATTATATGTTGTTGATATGTAGGCTTTTATTTCAATGTATGTAACTAATTTTATTTGACTAATTAGGGTTATTTTCTAAGTTAAATATGATAAAGGTATCACTGTTGTATAATTGAGTTACTGGGTAGTGTCACAAGTTTGACAAGGCATGTGAGAATTGTGATGACCTTTTTTTTTATTTTTTTATTTTTTTTTATTTTTATACAAAACGTTTCATAATCATTAATCCCTTAAATATAAACGGATCTTCACAGTGGCATGACGATATGTCGCAAAGCCAACATATGTACATACTCCATAATTTGTACATGGTATATCAGAGAATAACATGTATCTACTATGCAGCGAAAAACATAAACCTAATAGCGAAAATCATATCTTATACATCTATCACAATTAATTACAACAAGAGCCATTAAATAACTATATGATTTAAGTCTTCCTCAAATTAAATACATAACATAAATGGCTTAACAAAGATTATGTGACATAAGCGTCACAAGCCATAATCAAAATACCTAAAGGAATAGACATCCCACGGTCTATCACATTACAACCGTCGCGTTGAGCTTCAGTCATAATATCCTCAGTACACTTCTACAACACCATCAACTACGACTGGAATACCTGCAGCCAAAGAAACATCATCTATACGGTTGTGGGGGTTTGCCATATCCGTATAGGTGGAATTATGAGCCCACCGTCTTAACATAAATAATTACACTAAGACCTCAGAGGTATACTATTCACTGATTTTTCGCAAAGAACCAACTTTTCATTTTTAGTCTCGCATATACTATAATAGCTACCAATTTATAAACTTTTTATTTGAAAATCCCCATAGCTGATATAGCAAACACCGACTAATAGAAAACATTTAAAGCATACTATGTAGCTGCGAACATATATAGAAGTTCCAGTCATCCCACCTTGGAAGCAACTACATACCTTCTCACCTACTATAAAACTTTTATATTTTGTGGTTCAAATGTACAAAGAAATAGCATTGCCAGATGTAGGTAACTTCATGTCAAAGACACTTACCTTACCCAATCCAGTAGCGTACAGTCTAGGTACATCAAGCATAAAACAATGGCGGCTCAAATGTACAAAGAAACAACATTGCCAGATATAGGTAACTTCATGTCAAAAGACACTTACATTACCCAATCCAGTAGCGTACGGTCTGGGTACAGCAAGCATAAAACAATGGCGGCTGAAATGTACAAAGAAACAGCATTGCTAGATGTAGGTAACTTCGTGTTAAAAGACACTTACATTACCCAATCCAGTAGCGTACAATCTAGGTACATCAAGCATAAAACAATGGCATCTTACTTAGCAATACAAAGGAACAGCATTGCCAGATATAGGTAACTTCATGTCAAGAGACACTTACATTACCCAATCCAGTAGCGTACAATCTAGGTATACTAAAGCTCGATGCCTTATAATCATGCAAATAGAAATATACATATCATAAAAACAACCCAAACAAACCCGCCATGAATATGTATGCATATGCCAAGTGAACAGGGACCGTATCCCAAGGAATAGGGACCGTATCCCAAAGAACAGGGACCGTATCCCTTATTAGCGTCGAGTCCGTAACTTAGAGAACATGGACCGTATCCCAAAGTAGCAAAGAGTCCGTAACTCAAAGAGAACAAGGACTGTATCCCGAAGAACAGGGACCGTATCCCAAAGTTTGTGTCGTTAAATATGCAATGCATCGTGTCCCAATTTTATAACTCAAACTACAAATTCCAATAATTTACAATGCAACGATAGTCTACAAAATTCCCAACCGCAATACACAATTACCCAATTTATTCCAAACTTCACATATCATATTCATACTTCAAAATATCATCATAATTTCAATATACTCAAAAGTACTCAAATCATCCAAAACAGATATATTAAACATACAGTTGGTTCATATTCATAAAGCATATATATTTTGCAATTCATTAATATATGAAAATAATAGTTTCTCAGTGAGTAGAATACTCACCTTAGCTGCATTGGACTCACGACTCAAACTCTACATTGGAGAACCAATTGAAGTCTCCAATTCGGACATTATCCTACAAACATTAGTAACATTACACTATGTTATTGAACTCTATACTCTATGACACGTACACTACCCACGTGCTCACACGTCGCGTAATCCGCTTCTAAGGCTAGTTAGGTACCTTGGTTACCATTATGTTGATCATTGGTTTAGGTTCATATTTATTCATCTTACTATCTTTAAGATACCCATATTATCCTATTTACTTATTTATTTATTTACCAACTTAACATTATATATCGGACTCATATACATGTATATACATATTTATATATATATACAACGCAAGTTAAGTTTAAGCCTAGCTTAATAGTACATTCAACTATTCCAAATGAATTCAAAACCTAATTAGGTATTCCCAAAATACTACTAATTTATTAATTGTTCTTTAATACCATAAGGTTATTTTGGGATATATCACAATCCTATGACACTTTCACCTAATAAACCATCTCATGTACTTTATTCATTAATTAGGTTTTATAGAACCCTAAAGATTCAATTGGGGTTAATAACTAAACCGGTTAACTAAAATTCCATAACCCCTTAACATACTTCGGTACTTTATAAGACATAGGCAAACGCATTAATTATCTAATTAAATTAACAAATGAATTCGAAGTCTATTTGTATATTTCTATAATGTTACTAATTTATATTTGTTGTCTTAAGGTTATTTAGACAATTTACAATTCTTATTACCTTCTGGTCTTGACCATTGTATTTAATACTTTACTCTTTATTAAACCTATAGGCATAAATAGGTTTTAGAATTTATTTTAGCTATCTTCTATTTATTTACTTATTATCCACATCAAGCCCTATACTTAGATACTTTGTCTTATTCCTCCATTAGCGCAAAGATTAAAACCATACTACTTGCAACCACAACCTAATACAACCTCATAGTCAACATACCTATAACACCATAAGGATGAATTTAACCATTAATTACCAACACATCCCTAACTAATTCAACTTCATCAACTACATCTGGATTTTCACCAAAATACCCTTCATAATCACTTTCCATTCTAACATCAAGCACTTACCACAAAGCATCACTCATAGGTTATCAAAAATCAAGAATCAAAACCCACAACAACACTATAGGAGCCTAATTAAAGATCCAACATCATCCAATTATCAATCCAACAATTAAATTCAATCTCTAACAACAAAATACAAATACAAATCAAAACTAAGAACTCACCCATCAAATCCATAAAACCAACTACAAGGATACCCATTCGACAATCTTCAACAAAGTCCCCTCAAAATTTATCTCCACATAACACCCTAGATTTCTCAACAACACCCAAACAAAATTTCATCATCATTAGCATAATCTTTAAATTATAAATATCAACAACTCATTCATCAAAATCATCAACCCAAAACCAGATTTGAATTTCACCAAACATCTATCAAACCAAATGGAAATTTCAAACAAAGTCCTAGATTCGGACTCAACACCCATACACTTTAGAAATTCCATATTCAAATCAACATATCTACAAAAACCGGAAGAATAAAACCGTTCAACATGCCCATAAATCAAACCCATAAATTCGGATTTCACCATAACAACATTGTAGAAAGCTACCCAAATATTCAACAACCCATTAAACACAATCTAACATCATCAAAACCGAAACCCATTCATCAATAACAATACCCATCCGGTTCCACCCCAAAAATCTCAACAAACTCATACCCAATGCAAATCCTAAGCAATAAACATGATTTCGTGCTATATAGGCAATGGGTAATCCGAAAATACAAAGAAAGGTGTTAGATTTTACCATTTTGTTATTCTTTTTTCTTCTTCTTAGTGATTCTGCAACTCGGGCTCTCTCTAGGGTTCACATCCTTGTGCGAGAAAGAGAGAAAGAGACGGATAGGAGAGGGAGAGAGGGGCTACGTGGTAGATGGAGTGGGGAAAGAGATGAGGGAAAAATAGAGAGGGGTGGGCTGTGCGTGACCAACAAGGGAGAAGGGGGAAAGAAAGAGAAAGAAGAGAAAAAGGGTGAGGGGGAGTGGGCTGCATGAGATTGAGGGAGAGAGGAAAGAAAAAGAAAAGAAAAGAAAAGAAAGAAAGAAAGAAAGAGGGAGATAGTGGAGCATGTGTCCAATTGTGGGTGGGTGGGTGGAGATAATGTTATCTCTACCTAGCCAACCATGTGCTGACACATGGCAAGGGAAATCTCATTTTATTTTTAAAGCCCCCAGCTTTTATAAATCATTGCAGGACCCCACTAATTTAAAGATCCTATCTTTTGACAATTAATATTTGACCCTACATTTAATCTAACCATATTTCATCAATACAATTAATTATTTATTATTTCCTAAAGGCCCATTAATTGTATTTTATTATTCTAATTTCTATTATTTTATCTTAGACTTATTTTATTTTCATGATATAAATATTACCGCATAGAACTTAAGTATTAGCCCCATCCATTTAATAAATACAATTTAATAATTCCTATACTCCCTATTTATTTTCTTGGTCTTTACAAGAATTATAAGTCTAAAGCCTGTATAATTGGTGTAATGTCTATATATGTCGTTTTACATGTTAGGATTTATTTCGTGGGGGCTAAATAGTATGTGATGGAGCAATTTTTCGATAAAGATATACGACTGTGACTGCATTTGTATGGTTGGACAGAGATGGATCGGTTCCTAAGCATGAATGGCATTGTTCTTGAAAAATAGAAAGAGCGTCATAGGGTCCTCGACCGAAGCCGAGAACACTTTAATGCTTTAGTTAATACACTTGTGTTTGAAATATAAAAGTGGCTTGAGTTAATTCTTCCGAGAGCTCAAAGGAATTCAATAGAGAGAGATCGAGAATGAGACCCCTTTCCTCAAATCAATATTTAGGATTTGATTAAATATGTATTTCTAATAGACAAAGTCTTCTTTTAAATTAAGTTGGAGAATTTATTTATTTATTTATTATTATTATTATTATTATTATTATTATTATTATTATTATTATTATTTTAATTTTGTTTATTAAGTTGCCATGTCCTTATAACATTTAAACTATTTAATAGGCTGAATTGAAAAAAATTTCTCAAACTCAATTTAAAAGGAAATTTTATTCTCTTTCTTATAATTTCTCTTTAGAACAAAAGACAGTGGGAGAGAGTGAAGGATTAAAGTAGAATAATGCTTTTGTCGCAATATCCTTTTAGAAATCCATTTCAACCCCAAACATTATTGGTAATTTTGTAAAATTAAGCAAGAAGATTTGATAGAACAGTTTGGTAAATTTTGTAAATTTAAATATATCGTTATCGTGCACAACAATAATAAGTAATATGGAATTGAAAAGAGAGAGAGAATTGAGACATATATTTACGTGGTTCGGCATTATATATACGTCCATAGGAGTGTGACTATATTTCACTATGTGATTTAGGGTTACAGGCTTACAGCATAACATACTTAGAGCATCTCCAGCAAGGAAAGTTAAAATAGCTACTGAAAAAGTACAAATATCTACTTTAGCTACTCATTTTTCTAAATACACTCCAACAGATTCTCTATTCTACTTTCTACTTGCATTTAAATATTATTTTTCATTCTTTTTTTATTATATTTATTATTATTCTTTTCTTCTCCTCCTTTTCCCTTCTTTCTCGGTTTCTCCATACACTTCTTTCCCCATTTTCTTCTTACAATCCGATCACTCTTTCTTGTTCTTTCTTTCTCTTTTCGTCTGAAACACATCGAGAGAGAGATCAAGGGATTTAGGGAGAGACCCATTAGAGGATAGCTGGAGATGGAGAGACCCGAGAGGCCGAGACTGATCCGAGAGAGAACCTGCTGAACCTGACGATCCCAGATGAAACCCATCAACCCGATCCTCCATGAGTCGAGCTCCGATGGCCTGAGACGAGTTCTGGTTGAGTTAGGCACGGATCCGGCAGAGTCAGAGGTGATTTCCAGTGATTATGAGCAATTTCCAGTGACTAACCAAGGGTTTGATTTTGGTTGATGATTTTTAGTTGAACCCATCTGATTTTGAAGCTTGAATGTGTCTCCCCTGTTTCGGTTATGTGTATCACGGCTAAAGCTATATTTATGGTTGATTTTGATGATTTTGGTTGGTTGTTCATGGCCGATTTTGGTTGGTTGTTCATGATTTTTGGTTGGTTGTTCATGGCTGGCTGTTCTTCTAGAATCAGAGAGGGACAGAGAGGGAGAGAGAGAAAATATTAATAAAAAAAAAGTGTAAACAGATGAAGAGTGAATAGGCAATGTTGCCTATTCACTGTTCACTGATAAGGAAAAAAAGCCAAATAAGCTAATCTACTGGAGAGAAAAAAAAAAGTGCAAAAATAGTCAAATTGGCAAAAGTAGCAACTCAGTTGGAGATGCTCTTGTAAGAAAACCCTACTGTCCGATCACTCTTTCTTGTTCTTTCTTTCTCTTTTCGTCTGAAACACATCGAGAGAGAGATCGAAGGATTTAGGGAGAGACCCATAAGAGGATAGCTGGAGATGGAGAGACCCGAGAGGCCGAGACTGATCCGAGAGAGAACCCACTGAACCCGATGAACCCATATGAAACCCATCAACGCAATCCTCCATGAGTCGAGCTTCAGTGGCCTGAGACGAGTTTCGATTGAACTAGGCGTGGATCCGACAAAGTCAGAGGTGATTTCCAGTGACTAACCAAGGGGTTGATTTTGGTTGATGATTTTTAGTTGAACCCATCTAATTTTGAAGCTTGAATGTGTCTCCCTAGTTTCGGTTATGTGTACCACGGCTAAAGCTATATTTATGGTTGATTTTGATGATTTTGGTTGGTTGTTCATGGCTGGCTGTTCTTCTAGAATCAGAGAGGGACGGAGAGGGAGAGAGAGAAAATATTAATAAAAAAAGTGTAAACAGATGAAGAGTGAATAAGCAATGTTGCCTATTCACTGTTCACTGATAAGGAAAAAAAAGCCAAATAAGCTAATCTACTGGAGAGAAAAAAAAGTACAAAAATAGTCAAATTGGCTAAAGTAGCAACTCAGTTGGAGATGCTCTTATAAGAAAATCCTACTGTCCGATCACTCTTTCTTGTTCTTTCTTTCTCTTTTCGTCTGAAACACATCGAGAGACTGATCAAAGGATTTAGGGAGAGACCGATTAGAGGATAGCTAGAGATGGAGAGACCCGAGAGGCCGAGATTGATCCGAGAGAGAACCCGCTGAACCCGACAAACCCAGATGAAACCCATCAACCCGATCCTCCATGAGTCGAGCTCTGGTGGCCTAAGACAAGTTCCGGTTGAGCTAGGTGCGGATTCGGCAAAGTCAGGGGTGATTTCCAGTGATTATGAGCGATTTCTAGTGACTAACCAAGGGGTTGATTTTGGTTGATGATTTTTAGTTGAACCCATATGATTTTGGAGCTTGAATGTGTCTCCCCTGTTTCGGTTATGTGTATCACGGCTAAAGCTATATTTATGGTTGATTTTGGTTGGTTGTTCATGGCCAATTTTGGTTGGTTGTTCATGGCTGGCTGTTCTTCTAGAATCAAAGAAGGACGGAGAGGGAGAGAGAAAAAATATTAATAAAAAAGTGTAAACAAATGAATAGTGAATAGGCAATGTTGCCTATTCACTGTTCACTGATAAGGAAAAAAAGCCAAATAAGCTAATCTACTGGAGAGAAAAAAAAAAAAAAAGTGTAAAAATAGTCAAATTAGCTAAAGTAGCAACTCAGTTGGAGATGCTCTTATAAGAAAACCCTACGTATGTTAACTTCGCTCTGCTTCGACAACTAGCACTACAAAAAAACCTACATTTAGTGTCGTTATTTTAATGCGTTTTAGGCTATATAAATGACACAAATGTTGCCATTTATATACAATGTTGGTATGTTTATTTACATATTTTTTTATTTGTTAATTTACACGTGATTGATCGGTTAGAGACCACGCCTCATGAAGCGGAGGTGACTAGTTCGAATCCCCCCTCCCCCCTCTTGTGTGGACATGTAAAAAGTAAAATAAAAAAATACACGTGATTTATCAAACTTGTAATTAAATAAAAATTCCAAAACGGGTGCGCCCTTAATGCATGTTTGATGTTTCCCATCTTAACCGAGATCACTCATGAAGAGACTGAATATTTTTAGCCAACTATAAATTGCTCTTTTTTTCATCAAGAGGGACATGCATTGATAATAGCATCCTTAATTTGTCTTAATTTGTCAATGATATTGGTATAGTAGACCACTTGTTTACATGGCATGCTTATTTAGAATTCGAATTTTTGAATAAATTTACCTCCTAAATGTCAAAAATACTTGGCCGGCCTATCACTGGAGTGATGTGATTAATGCAATCAAATCTTTCTTAGAGTCAGGTATGGTACTTTGCTTAAGGAGATTAATGAGAGATTATAGCTACGAGTCCTAGGACTATTTCTTTCTGCAATTTTATTTACAAATATTTCACTAAGATTTTGGCAAATAGGCTTGTCCCTTCTACTTTAGTTTTACAAATTTTTGGCTGGACTTCAAAGTTTTTTGTTGTCTATGTAAAAATATGGTGTCTTTGTGTTCGTATTTAAACAAATTAATTCACTACTAAAAAACTGGCATTCAGGGTCATTTAGTTTTATGTCATTTAAGTCAAATGATGCGTAATAAAAATTTTCACTTCGTTTGGTAAGGAATGACGTGAAAATATCGTTGTTTAAATTAAAAGGGTTAAATAGGATATTGGTATCAGTAGTTTGACTTTTTTTTTTTTTGTCACTTGTGCTTCAATTTTTATCACATATGGTATCTAGACTATGTGAAAAGACGAAGATGGCCATACCTCCATCCAAATTTCTATCTAAAAACTAATGTTAGTCCACGTGTCACTCTCTGGTGTTGACACGTGTAATATGCATTA
The DNA here is from genome assembly GCF_958979055.1 of Alnus glutinosa. Lineage (NCBI taxonomy): Eukaryota > Viridiplantae > Streptophyta > Magnoliopsida > Fagales > Betulaceae > Alnus > Alnus glutinosa. Next base: position 14,520,850 of record NC_084895.1, on the reverse strand, counting down.
AAAAAATTAAAAAACTAAACAAATTAATAAAAAATTAAAAAACTTTAAAGAAAAATTGAAAAAAAGAAAAGAAAAATAGGGGTGGCTGACCAAAATGGGTTGGCCGGCTACCCATGAAACCCACTAGCTATGGCAGCACACAATCCTTGTATTGCCACCGTCACCATGGAATTCAGCCTAAAATTGCACCCATTATTCGTTAAACCATGCTCATCCTTATCCTTTTTACCCAACCTAGCTTCCTTCACCAGTTCCGAACCGCCCGCACAACCTTTAGTGGCCTTCTCCGCCCATTTTCCTCTCCATCCAAAACCTGCAATCTTGTCTTAATCATATCTGGGGTGGTTTTGGTTGCTCGGTTAAGTGCTTGTTACAAGGGATTGGGGCCAAGGTGGGGGTTTCAATGTCAATGTCTGCAACTACCCTTATCCTTTTTACCCATGTAGCAACCAAACCACCCCAGATAAGCCTATGAGCGACAGAGTAAGAAGCCCACCAAACCACATTCGATGGCGCATACGTTAATATGGAAATCCCAAATCCCCTGTACAGCCCTCTTAGGCCATTGGCATTGAGACTCTTCCTAATTAAATGCATCAATCCCATTGCTATATTTCATATTTGCCACTATTCACCTGGGGAAGGATGTTACCCAGCATCATTAGTGTTAGGGAAATAATCAGACCCAAAGCCACGTGGTCACCAAGTCAAGTTGGAGGTTCGACCCCGATCTGGCTGGGTCACCTCGGTTCAACCCGGCGAGGTCACCTTGGTAAGACCATCTCGGTCAAAATACCTCAAATGTTTGTCAGAACTCTATACAAAGAAATCAACTTGGTGCCTGAGCACCTCGGGCAATGACATATCTCGATAAATTGGACACCTCGGACCGACAGACTTCGCAGGCGCAGAATACTCTGAGATCTCCTAGTCTAAATGGAGAGAACACGTCTCGAGGTTTTTCTACCTCGGAGGATTGGTCAGTGTAAGCGCTGTAAAGTTATCTTCTTAGCTTCTGCAAGTAAGTATTTGTTAACTGCTAGAACTCTATATCCAAGATTCATGAGATTTTTGTTAAGTCTCCAATCCCAAGATTTCTGGAGTAGATATATATCCCAAGATTAATGGGATACAGATCCCTATCAATGTGAAATTTAGTTGAAAGAGGCGAAGTCCTATCCAACTTGTACTCAATTCAAATTCTATGAAGATAAGGTTGAAACCTACACGATTCAGGACTAAGACTCATAGTCCTTCAAGAACTCCAGTAAGTTTATAAATAAGACTACAATACCAGGTATTTACACATATATTCTCTAAGCTCTGAGATTTCTAGTTCTCCCTGAAAGCCATAGAGTTTGTACTGACTTAGTCATCGGAGTGGGCGTAGTCGATGCCCCAACTAATTGTTTGTTATTTTTGCAAATCTCAAGGAAGGCAGGGAAGAGAGGAGTTTGTTTGACGAATCACAAGGAGACGTGTCACCATACCGGAAATTGTACAAACAATTTGGCACCATTTGTGGAAACGACATTGTTCCTTCAAAAAAAAAATCCGTCATGGTGAATACGCGTCGTACGAATCCGGGTCAGAATAACACCCATGAAGAAGCAGAGTCCATCAGCCGTGAGGCCCGAATAGCCAATCTGAATCATCAGTTGGCTCAAGCGTAGAAGAACGTAGAGGATCTATTGGCTCAGAATGCGGTGTTGTAAGCTGCTAGAATGTCTACTCCATCGCAACACCTAGAAAGGGGAGAGAATAACCGAAATGAAGATTGCCGAGTGGCTCCAAGTGAACACCTGGAAGGATTTGGAGAACAAGGTAGCCCTCGAAATGAGAACAATACTCTACAAGGGAACCAGCCTCTACCCCCATCAACTGAGGCCGAGAGGAAGCTACAACAGATGGTCCTTGATTTGGGTGCGAAGTATGACGTATTGTAAAAAACCGTTGCCGAGAAGCAGAGTGGAAAAGAGCCTCTAGTTAATCTCTTTTAGAACACCAATTCCATGTTTACGAAAGAGGTGGCTAACACGGCTTTACCCTAGAAGTTTAAGGTCCCGGACATTCCCATCTTCACAGGCAGTGAGGACCAATGGAGCCCCTGATGACCTTTCGGTCTCGTACGTCTTTGCACAAGACCCCCGATGTAGTAGCATGCCGAGCCTTTCCACTCACTCTGTCAGGGAAGGCCCGAGACTGGCTCAGGAATCTGTTACCGAGGTCTATTAATAATTTTGATACTCTTGGACAGATGTTCTTGATGCAGTTTATGTCAGGAAGGGTTAGGCGAAAACCCCGAGGGTACCAACTCTCCATGCGCCAAGGTCCCAATGAATCTCTCAGAGACTACCTCTAGAGATTCAACCAGGAGAAATTGGAAACTGAGAGTGCACCTGATGATTTCATCTACAGTGCAATTTTCCAGGGGTTGAAGAAGGATGGCCCCCTCATGGCAGAATTGGCATTGAAACCGCCAAAGGATCTACACGCCATTATGATCAAGGTTGATAGGTACATCAACCAGAAGGAGACACCTCGGGCCTTCTTAGGCCCCCCTAAGAGGCAGTTAGAATTTCATGGCGATGCAGGATAACAACCTCTTAGATTATAAGAAGATGAGGAAGAATTTAGGGGACTACAAGTGGACCTCTCTGAATGTCACTCTCACAGAAGTTATGATGGAAATAGAGAAGGACCCCGCCTTCCAAAGGCCAAAACCCCTCCCGGGGGTACCATCAACTCGTCTGGCAGACAAGTATTGTGCTTTTCACAACTGTTATGGTCATCTTACCGAGCAGTGTATATCACTAAGACAACTAATCGAGAAATTCATCAAGAATGGTAAGTTGGTACGGTTTCTTGTTAGTGAAAGAAACCATCAGGATCAAGCTTGAGCCCCGAGGCTGTGAGAAGAAAAAGAAAGGCGACATCTGAGAGACTTTGCCCTGAGACAAGAAGAAAAGTGAGAAAGGGCAAGGGAGCCCACTCCTAGGCCTTGGGAAGAAGAGAGGCGTGGAAGAAGCCGGAGTAGGGCCCGAGAGAATGACAACCTCTCTATAATCCATACCGTCTCGGGTGGATTCGGAGGAGGAGGAGAGTCTAGTTCAGCTCGGAAGGCTTATGCTAGACAGCTAGACGACTTTGAGGTGTATTCAGTGTAGAAGCCTCTAAAAGCCTGAAAGTGTGATCCTATGGTTGTAGGATTCTCAAATGAAGATTATGCCGGAGTTTCACTCCCGCATACCGACGCCCTTGTAGTATCGTTGATTATTGCCAACCATCAGCTTCGGCGTATACTAATTGATCCAGGAAGTTCCGCTAATATTTTGTTTAAATCATCATTCGATCATATGAGCATTCCCCGGGATAGAGTGGTTCTGGTTATATGCCATTTGTTGGGCTTTGCTGGTTAGAAGGTTTCACCTCTCGGTTCTATCAAGCTTCTAGTCACCGCAGGGACTTACCCGAGGCAGAAGGTCATCATGGTGAAGTTCCTAGTAGTAGATAGACCCTCGGCATATAACACCATTTTTGGAAGAACTGCTTTTAATAACTTGAAGGCCGTCACATCAACTTCGCATCTAAGTATGAAATTTCCAACCACTAAAAGGATTGGAGTTGTGAAAGGAGACCAGAGGGAGGCTAGAAGATGCTACAACCTCTCCTTGAAGAATCTCCCCGAGACTCACAAACTTGGGGAGAAAACTAAAAAAGGGGGAAGATAGTAGTCACAGTTGGGGGAGCCAGTCAAAGACCTTGAGGCTCACAACTCCCCCAATGAAAGAAGGAAGAGCTAGTGGCGTTCTTGAGGCATGACAGTGATGTATTTGCTTGGAGCCACGAAGATATGCTAGGGATCGATCCCTTGGTCACTGTCCACAAGCTGAATTTGGATCCTAACTACAAACCCATGAAGCAAAGGAGAAGAACCTTCTCCACAAAGCGAAATCAAGCTATAGCATAGGAGGTCGAGAAGTTACTGAAGGTTGAATTTATCCGAGAAGTAGATTACCCCGAGTGCTTAGCTAATGTTGTGCTAGTAAAGAAGTCAAAAGGCAAGTGGAGGATGTGTGTGGACTTTACCGACCTAAACAAGGCTTGTCCGAAGAATAGTTTCCCATTACCTCGAATTAATCTCCTAGTAGGCTCAACGTCAGGACATCAACTCTTGAGTTTTATGGATGCCTTCTCGGGGTATAATCAGATACACATGGACGAGCCTGATCAGGAGAAGACTTCGTTCATTATGGACCGAGGACTTTACTGCTACAAGATGATGCCTTTTGGCCTGAAGAATGTCGAAGCCACGTATCAGAGGTTAGTAAATAAAATGTTTCAAAAATAGAATGGCAGGAATGATGAAGTTTATATAGGTAGATGACATGGTAGTCAAGAGCATTCAAACGGCCAAGCACATAGCAGATATTTGAAAAATTGAAATTTACTTCTAAGTGTGTGTGTGCACTAAGTGTTAACAAAATAATAACAATGCGGAAATTAAACAACACAATATTTTTGTTAACGAAGTGGAAAACTAAATATGAGAAAAATCACTCCGGGGCAACCAAACCCAAGATATCTACTATTCAAAAGACAAGACTAGTTATAAAGTAGTAATACTCACATACCCCTGATGTAGTAGTCGCACCTTGAACTCTAACGTGTAACCCAACACGAACGCCTCCCAACCAGGTCTCCTACCTGAAGGGGTCTTCAATGGAATCCTTTACCTTCAGGTCAACCCCTAAGATAGACTTCAGATTAAGCGCAGCAACATCACACACAGCAACGGCTTCAGAAAGATCAACTCAACTTAATAATCTCACAATATAGCTTTCTAAGCACTAATGGAATTCAATACCGAATTCTTGCTGTTCTCAAGCCTAGGGGCCTTTATTTATAGGCTGACGGTTCAAATGAGCGTTTGGCTTGATAAAAACTAGGCACTGTCCGTACGGTAGTCATGGGCCGTCCGGACGGACAACTGTGAGATCAATTGTCCGAGAATTTCGATGAAATTCTTTCCTGAAATGAGCCGCATACGGACGGTGGTGCCCTGTCGTTCGAACGGTTGCACGTCCACTACAAGTAATTTTCATATAGAGGCTTCGAGCGTTCGGACCGGGAGGATGGTGGCCCAAAAGAAAGGAACAAAATTCCTCCAAGTATCAAATCCTGCTGATCCACTGAAATCAAGTAACAGAGAGAAATCTATATAAAAAGCTGGATTTGTACTACTTCGGCTTCTAGCTCAGGAAGCCGGGAACCATGGACTGAAAACCTTCAATCTCTTGATTTTGCAAAGCCTGAAACTGGTTATCCGCAGATTGACATCCTCTAAGCAATTGGTCTGCAAGGTAAATGAGGAGATTCACCACTGAACCTCTAATTGATAAAGATCCGAGGGAATGCCCCAAAAGGCTCTGCATGAGCTAGGGAAAAAAGCTCATCTTAATCCTGAGACCTTTGGAATTTGAACATCCGACTTCATCAACGGTCAGTTTTTCAAAGGATCCATTTGTCAGATATTATGCTGGGAGCTGTTGGATGATATAGTCCTGAAAAGATTTGAATAAAAATATTTCCAAAAATAACACCACAAAGACATATTAGATCATGTTAGTCCCAAAAAGAAAGTGGTATTATGACAGCTGTCAATTGGATGCCCAAGAATTATAAAAACAAAGATTGCAATCCAAATGACCTAGATATATCAATATCAACCCAACACATAGACATAATAGAATTTTCATGCACACTATCTCAAGAAAATATCCCAATATTCTGAAAGCACAAAAACTTAAAAGAATAACGGAAGACATGGTGAAGATCATGGGATGAGAAGAGATGTACAAAGAATGCAATCTCGGGAGAAATCCACGAGAAAAACACACAACATGCCATGATAAATCAATAAAAATGCAAAGATGTGTGTATGGCAGAAAAAGAGACGCAAGTCTTAAACCTGTAGAGATCCCGTCCGGACATGTCACTTAACCATTTGAACGGCTATTGCTAGGACGCATACGACAAGACTACGCTTGTCTAGATGTAAGAATAGGTCCGTCCGGACGCTTCACACTGAAAATTTGAAACTGGAGAAAAATTTGTAGAAAAATATTTTTCCCTAAAGTTAGCTTCAGAACACGCATGTATAATCAACTGATAAAATAGTCAAATAGCATTGCAAAAATATGCAAAGATATAAATGAGAGTTAAGTATTCAATAAGCACAAATTTCCCTGCTGATAGAAATTTTAAATGGATTACTCAACTCATGCAATGCGTGTGTGTGAAGACTTTTCCCAAAAGATATGAATTTAACTGATATGACAAAAAACAACTAGATTTTCTAGACAAAAGAGAAAATCAATGAAAGATCAATCAAAAGTCAAACCTTATTAATTACTAGGGCCTAGCTACCCTCATCTAATACACTCACCCTAAGATGTAGCACCTAATTGTTTTACTTGTACCATGAAGGAGAAGGTAAAATTTTACTTGCACCATGAAGGACAAGGCTTATTTCAGCACATATAAGCATATAGCACAGAAAATTGAAGAGTTACTACTTGATTCTAATGGTCCTGCAACCTAGAAAGAATGCCAAAATTTTTAGGTTCTAGGTTCAACTAGCATGTTGGTCAATTATATTTGACCATCTATTCAAAAACATCTCTCTTATTAGAATTTCCAGAAGCAAGAAGACAGAGAGGAAAATGATGTACCTTAGGGGAGCCTTGGATAGTGCACATTTTCATCGCATGAGGAAAGTAACTATCTATCATTAAGATGCAACAAGAAACTTAGCAGATATCATGCATAAACTCTCAATCATATATAAGCATATTTAATCAATGCACAATGAACTGAGATATCAGGCAAAAACACATGCAATATATGAAAAGCTGTCAAGAGAAAAAAAAAATTCTACATCTTCTCCCTCAATTTTTTTTTTTGTTGAAAAATGAGACAGAAAAACAACAAAAATATGCTTATGGAAAAGGAAATGACATCTATTCCCAGCATGTAAGGTAAATCCAAACCCGTCCTCATGGAGAGAGGTTTAGAAATACCAAGACAGAAAAGCAGCCGCTCGACGTACTTTAACTGTCATCCCCAAAAGAATATCTGCAAATGTTTCTTAAGACAACAAGAGAAAATATAGGGGATAAAATAACCGATTCCTCAAACAGAATACAAGGCATGAATAAGATATGATAAACGATGCAATGCAAACATACCTGACATTCACTAGGATTTAGGAACCAAAATCCTAGGCATGGGGAGACTTCACCTTTACTAGGTGAGTCCACTCCCCCTCAAGGGGTGAATGGTCTCATCATTCTTGACCCATACTTGCTTGACCCGTGGCGGTGGCTTGCAGGTCTTGTCCATGTTGTCCATTCTCCTTAACATACCTTGCATCAGACTCAGAAACCCTTCATAGTCATGGTAGCTAATAGGCTTCTGCGGCTTTTTCTTGTAACACCTTAATTTGTTTTTCTTCAGTTTGCCACTTTGATTGGCAGGAACAAATTGCTGCTGATGTTGTGGAGCCTGATGTGCTGTCGAAGGTAGAATGCCTAATGTAGCTCTTGCTGGAAGCTCCCTTTGAACCTTCGACTTTTGAACCTGGAGATGTGGACATTTGGATCGAATGTGACCGATGATGCCGCAGTGATGACAGGTGGGCAGGCTTCTTTTGTTAGAATGCTAGTTGACTTTTTCTGCAGAAATATGGTTAGCATTCTTACACATTGCCCATACCTTTTATATGTCTCCTATGAGGAGGGACATGTTTGGATGAGGTAGAATCTTCAACTTTACCTTTCCTCAGAGCATCCTGCTTAATTCAAGGCCTGCGAGATTTCAACAAATAACAATTTGGCCTAATATGACCAATTTTCCCACAATTATGACAAGTAGGAACAAACTTACCTCGTGTTCCTGATTTCTTGGATTTCGGCATCACATGATTATTTAAGCAAGAATTTTCTAAACAAGTTGTATCTACTACCACAGGCATAATATCTAATTCAGAATCAAAAGCATGTGAAGTAGAAGTACTCATATCATCAACAATTAAAGCAAGCTTGTTATAAATATCTGAATGAATACAAAACATGCTTTTCAAATTATCACTTGAGAATTTTTTCAAGAGATCTTCAGATTATTTTAATTTATTCTCAAGTGTATCAATAATGTCAAATAGCATGGTATTCTCAGATTTCAAAGAGTCAATCAAAGCATGTGATTCAGATAATTGAACAATCAAAGACTATTTTTCTTGCTTCACCTTTTTAAGCTCTTTATGAGAAACTTTAGAATGTTAAGAATTCTTCAATTTATTAAAATCCTTAAAGAACTTAATATCAAAATCCTCATTAGATAACTGAGAAGAATTCATGATAAAAGGTGTAATAAAAAAATAGAAGTCACAAGAGATGAGGATCACACTCAGGAAATAAATCCTTAACAGAATGTACTTGCTCTGATACCAATTGAAAAATTGAAATTGACTTCTAAGTGCGTGTGTGCGCTAAGTGTTAACAAAATAATAACAATGCGGAAATTAAACAACACAAGATTTTTGTTAATGAAGTGGAAAACTCAATATGAGAAAAACCACTCTGGGGCAACCAAACCCGAGATATTCACTATTCAGAAGACAAGACTAGGTACAAAGTAGTAACACTCACATACCCCTGATGCAGTGGCTGTACCTCGCACTCTAACGTGTAACCCAACACGAATGCCTCCCAACCAGGTCTCTTACCTAAAGGGGTATTCAATGGAATCCTTTACCTTAGGGCCAACCCCTAAGATAGACTTTAGATTAAGCGCAGTAACAGCACACACATCAATGGCTTCAAAGAGATCAACTCAACTCAATAATCTCACAATATAGCTCTCTAAGCACTAATGGAATTCAATACCGAATTCTTGTTGTTCTCAAGCCTAGGGGCCTCTATTTATAGGCTGACGGTTCAAAAGAGAGTCTGGCTTGATAAAAACTCGATGCCATCCTGATGGTAGTCATGGGCCGTCCTAACAGACAACTGTGTGATCAATTGTCCGAGAATTTCGCTGAAATTCTTTCGTGAAATGAGCCACGTCTGGACATTGGTGCCCGGTCGCACGTCCATTGCAAGTAATTTCCATATAGAGTCTTCACGCGTCTGGACCGAGCGGATCGTCGTCTGGACGGCTAAACTGATGCACGCAATTTCCATATCTGATGCTCGCGCGTCCGGACCATGATGATTGGCGTCTGGACGTCTGGATTTGAATTGCGATACTTGCCTTATGGATAAGCGCGTCCGGACGGGAATCCACATTGTCCGGATAGTTGCAACAATCTTCCCATATCTGTGTTTTGGAAAGAAATCCTGAAACTTTGGTCGAACACTGAGTGTTGTCCGGACGGGCTGCTGAATTGTTCGGACGGATGCAAGCTGGAGCAGTTCGAAACTTCTCGACATAGGGGAAGGTTCGGACGGAAAGTTCTCATCGTCCAGATGGATGATGCTTTAGAGTGATGTGCGTTCGAACAGTATGACAAGTCATTCGGACGGCTGGTACTTTGGACAGCTGGGCGTCCGGACGGTATGACACGTCGTCTGGACGGCTGGCAGGGAATCGAATTTTCTGCCTTGTAAACTGTACAGAATCTTCTAGAAGCGTTTCTGAATAGCGGAATCCCTGTTAAAAAGCATCTTTACAAAAAAGTGATTTTGTCCAATAGAATGTGGTCAATTACAAACTAACAATATCGATGAGACCTTCCACACACTGCGGAAGCATCAGATTAGGGTTGGCAATTTTTGACATGGCCCGTGAACCCGACACAAACACGACACAAAAATATAGGGTTTGGGTTTGGGTTTGGGGTAATCGGGTTAGAGTCATAATCGTGTCTGGCGGGTCAACCCAGACCCGATTAAACACGTTTAATTTAATTTAATTTAATTTTTTATTTTTTTTTCAAGTCTAAAAAATGGCAAATCGGCAATTCAGGCTTCACGCTTCAGCAAAAGCAAAATTCAGAAAACCCTAGCCACACGGTCCGCACCGCATCACTTTTCATTCATCTTCTTCACTTCACCTTCTGGCTTCTTCACGCCGTACCGGCACCGCTCCCTTACTTCACGATTTATCTTCCGCCGGTGATCTGAGCGCCAAGGTCCACTTCTCCCCAACTGAACAGGCCTTTCTGTCTTACCCAGTGTAATGCAGCACTTACGGAGACACCCCGTCGCTGGGTTTGTCCATTTTGAGAAACAGCTCGTTGATGACCTCGGCGCCACTCGCTTTGGCCTGGTTTTGAAGGTACGCGTCCAGGATCTCGCGCCGCACCATGCCGATGTACTCGTGGGGCTTCAGGGTCTGACCGATGTCCACGGCCCCATTCTATGGCAATATCATCTACATCCTCGTGACCCGACGGTCTATGATGTCCAGTGGCCAGTGGGAGGTCTATCAGGTAGGTCTCGACCCCACCCTTCACGAGGGTCTCGGCGGTGGCCTGTGGAGTGAGGCGGTGCCGGTGAGAAGTGCAGTGACCTAGTGACTCAGTGAGCATACGTTAACTAAACGTGTCCGTGGGTTCGTGTCTTGTAACCCGGTTTAATATCGGGCCATGTTCGTGTTCAATTTTCTGACCTGATTGATAATCGGGTCGGGTTTGTGTCGAACCCGATTGTGTGTTTTGGGTCAGTCAAGTTGACACGAACCAGACTCGCCGACTCGAATTGCCAACTCTACATCAGATGAAGTTTAATCCTATCAAGTGTGCCTTCGGAGTATCATCAGGGAAGTTTTTGAAATTTTTAGTATCACACCGAGGCATCGTGGCAAATCCCGAGAAAGTGAAGGCAGTCCTCGAAATACAACCACCGAGGACCACTAAACAGCTTCAGCAGTTAACGGGGAGAATCACAGCACTCAATTGATTCATCTCTCGGTCTAGAGACAAGTGCCTTCCCTTCTTCAAGGTCTTAAGAAAGGCCTTTACTTGGAGTGAAGAGTGTGCGGAGGCGTTTGGGAAGTTGAAGGAATACTTGATGAACCCTCCTCTACTGAGCCGACCCTCCGAGGGGGAGATACCTTACTACTGACCACTTCTAGAATTCCACAGGTAAGTCAGAATCCCCAATATCTACATCAGGAAGCCTGCTTTGAACCTCCACAATAGCATCAGAACAAGCATGAGGCCAAAACCATTCTCCATTCTTTATGATCACATCAAGCTTTGACTATAAAGGAAAGCCAGAATCATAGACAATCCTATATCCAAACGTATCCAAAAGGTACCCTGCAGGGTGCCAATGGTCCCACAAGAACACCCGAGAACCATTGCCCACCTTAAATTGGATGAAGTCCTTTGCTAGATCTCGAAGCTTCAAAATTTTCTTCCAGCTCCAAGAACATGAGGAAGGAATAGGAATCTTCCAAAAACTCCTCCCCTTAAGCCAATTAACCTCAGTCTAAGCTACCCACAAGGAGCCAGCTTTAGAAAATAAGTTCCATATATGATTAAGCATGGAAGCCTTATTCCAAACTTCAATATTCTTGATGCCAAGACCCCCTTCTTGTTTAGAAACATGAATCTTGTTCCAAGCCACCTTAGCATGTGCCTTAGAATCTATGTCATTCCAAAGGAATCAATTGAGTGTCTGCTCAATCAACCAAATAATCCACTTGGGCAAGATAAAAACTTTAGCCCAGAATACTTGAATACTAAGGAGAACCGATGATCATACTTGAAGCCTACCAGCAAAAGAAATATTCTTAACCACCCAAGAATCTATTCTAGCTGTAATTTTATTCACCAATGACTCGCAATCAGTAGAAGAAAGTTTCTTAGTTAGTTGTGCAGAGACATGGGATAAATTGAGAGAGGTTCACCCGGTTGTTAGTTGGAGGAAACTGGTATGGTTTCCAAGGTCTATCCCTCGCCATTCTTTTCTTCTCTGGCTTGTGTTTCATGATGCCCTAGTCACCAAGAAGAGAATGTGGAGTTGGGGATATGCCTAGGCAATTTTGTGTCTTTCTGTTATGGGTGTTTAGAGAGCCAAGAACATCTTTTCTTTAGGTGTAGTTTTAGTCACTGAATTTGGACTAAAATTATGGATGAGTACTTCATTATTTAATGTGCTCATTTGGATTGGGAGAATATTGAAGAATGGGGATCGGAATACAAGTTTTACTTGGTAAAGGTCTTCGAGCTTGTTTGGGAAGGCTGTATTTTGGGGCCACAATACACAATTTATGGAGGCAAATGAATGATCTTCTGCATAAAAATACTCCATTTACAGAAGAAGCTATTCTGGATAGGATAAGATGGGAAGTTCAAACTTGAATCTTGGCCATAGGGTATCTCAAGAATCTTAATCGAAACATGTCCATTGTTCAGAAATGGAAGCTTTAGTTGCTCTGTTATGGTTTGTTGTGTTTGTGTACTGATTGAGTTGGGTTTTGTTCTGGGTTTCTGCTATTGCTAAGCAGTTTGTTGGTTTTTTTTTGTTTATGGACTGTTGCCTTGTTGTTTGGGGTAAGGCAGTAGGGGTGTTGGGTTGAGGATAAGCTGTTTAGCCGTTGCTTGTTGTATCCCTTGGTGGGTTTGTGTTCCAGTTTTTACTGGAGTGTAGTAGTGTTTGTTGATCAATGAAAAATTTTATTTAAAAAAAAAAAAAAAACAGAAGTCGGTTGACACAGCCTGCAGTTCTTTAACTCGATCCATAGAGCCCCCAGAAAGGTCCTAAATGTTGCTCTTCTAACATGTGAGAGCAGGGCCAACACTACACTTATTTTCAATACATGCAGCCCTCAGAGGAGTGCCAGCAGGGCACTTAACCGAATCAAAAAATAAAACAGCAGGAAGTTTGTTTTCAGATACACAAACCTCCATTTACGCATGCAAAGAACGCGGGACCGGTTCCTCCAAAAACACCCACGTCAGAATCTAATTCTATCTATAATCTTTTTTTCTTTTTCTTTTTTATTCTAATACTTTTTTAGATTATGACTAGAATAAAATAGATTCTAAAAACAGATAAAAAAAAATGATTCGACAAATTAGTTCTAAATAACTTCGTATAATTTTAAATAAGTTTATAAATATCAATGATGTACTTATACAAACAAATGATCACTATGTATACAATTATAAATTTGGATAATTTTTTTAAAATATAGTCTTCATAAAATTACATTTTAATCTAATGAAAATGCAATAATTCATGAAATCAAATCCAACTTGGAATGATTTTAAGAACTTGAATGGTGAGTTGTTCGAAAATGATAAAATTGGAGAAGATAATGAGAATAATTCAAATTTGAATAAGACTTGAATAGAGAGATAGAGAGAAAAAAGAAAAGTTATAAATAGTATAGTTTGTAACTGAATAAAATGGTTGGAGACTTTTCATCTTCTTTGCATTTTTTCTTTCTTCATTTTTAACAAAGTGTAAAATGGATCTTTGATTTGTTTTAAGAATGGAACATGACTCCAATCAATTTTGGGAAAAATCATATTTAGTCCTTAGGTTTTTATTTTATTTGAATTTAGTCATTGAGTTTCTAATTTCAAGAATATAGTCTTTAGGTTTTGCACAAATTTTAAATAGACCCATCTGTCACTTTTTTCTCCAAAATTAATAGTTTGTCATATTTCATGTGTGTCTCAATTGACACATTAGTGTCTATATTAGCACTTAATATCAATGCCACATCATTAAGAACCAGGTTATCCTTAGAAAAAAAAAAATGATCAAACTCTAGAAACAAAAACTATCTTCTTCATGGTTCTTTTGGAATGGATCCAATTGGGCACAGTGGTGGGATTGTGTTGTTTTGGATGGATAGTAGAGAAATTGAAATTTTTAATTTTTCCCAGTTCCATATTAATGCTATAGTTAAGGGGGTGGGAGGTTCACCGGATTGGATGATTACGGGATTCTATGGTCAGCTGGATTGTTCAAAGAGATATGAAACTTGGGATTTGCTTCGGCATTTGAAGTTATTATTTATGGGTCCTTGGCTTGTCTTTGGAGATTTTAATGAAATCTTGGACCATGGTGAAAAATTGGGAAGGGTGCTACGTAGAGAGGCCCAAATGGATGTGTTTCGACTAACTTTGGAGGATTGTGGATTGAGTGATCTTGGGTTTTTTGGACCTAAATTTACTTAGAGGAACAATCGTGAAGGTGATGATTACATTGAGGAGAGGATTGATCGAGCGGTGGTGAACTCTAACTGGTTGACCCATTTTACTTGGCATTCGGTTGAGGTGCTGGCTGCTATAACCTCATACCATAATCCAATCTTGCTGAAATTTGATGAAGATGCCCCTGATACTCGTCCTTCTCGTATGGGTAGGTATGGGAAAAAATTTGAAGCAAGTTAGACTCTTGATTCGGAGTGGAGACAGGTTATGTCTGACTCTTGGGTAGGAAATTTTGCTGTGGGATCGCCTCTGTCTCGGGTGCACAAGAAGTTGTTGGCTTGTCAGCATGATCTCTCTACTTAGAGTTGGCATAAGTTTGGGAATGATCAAATACGTCTTCAACAAAAAAAATAAAGAGCTCATTTTGTTGCAATCTCAGGTACCTCCAGCATCTTCTTCTCTCATTAAAATACTACAAACAAAAATTGATGAGATCCTTGCTCGTGAGGATATCCGTTGGAAACAGAGGGCGAAGCAAAATGGGTATCGTCTTGGTGATCGTAATACTAAATACTTCCATTCATGGGCTAAGCAAAGGAAAACGGTCAATTCTATTTCATCTATTATGGATAGAGATGGGCGAATATGGAAGAAAAAAATGTGAGATTAGTAAGGCTTTCTTAAGTTATTATGAAGACCTTTTTACTACTCAAAGGCCTGTGGGCATGGAACATTGCCTGTTGATAGTAAATAATTATGTTATGGATGAAATGAATGGTACACTTCTTCAACCTTTCTCTCGTGCTGAAGTTGAGGTAGCTTTACATAGCATGCATCCTCTCAAATCCCCAGGTTTGGATGGTATTTCGGCAGGCTTCTATCAACAAGCTTGGGACACTATTGGTGATGAGGTATCTTCTTCGGTGCTTTCATTTTTAAATGGAGGTTCTTTTGATCAATCTATCAATGCTACTAATATTGTTCATATTCCTAAAGTCTCTAATCCTAGTCTTTTGACGTAATATCGACCTATTAGTCTTTGTAATGTCTTTTATAAGATAATTGCTAAGGTTTTAGCGAATAGACTGAAAGGTGTTCTTCCAAAGGTTGTTTCGAAAGAACAAAGTGCTTTTATCAAAGGTCGCCTCATTATTGATAACATTTTAGTGGCCTTTGAAACATTACATACGATGGATAGTCGGTTGAAAGGGAAGGAATGATTTATGGCTTTGAAGCTAGACATGAGTAAGGCTTATGACTGTGTGGAGTGGCCTTTTCTTGAAGCCATAATGATGAAGCTAGGCTTTGCAGAGAGGTGGGTACATCTATTGATGACTTGTGTGAGGTTAATGTCCTATGTTATTCTCATTAATGGTAAACCACATGGAAAAATTGTCCCTACTTGAGGCTTGAGACTGGGGGATCCATTATCTCCCTATCTCTTCATTTTATGTGCTGAAGCTTTGAGCTCCATGTTACACAATGCAGAGGTAGTTGGAGATCTCACCGGTATCCCTATTACACCGAGGGGGGGGGGGGGGGGGGGGGGAGTACTCGAATAAATTGTCTTTTTTTTGCAGATGATGGTTTGTTGTTTTGTCGGGCAAACTTAAGGTAGTGGGGTAATATTCATTCTATTCTTTGGAATTATGAAGTAACTTCCGGCCAGCAATTAAACCTGCAGAAAACTTCATTATTTTTCAGCCGGAACACACCTTCAGTGAATCGAGTTTCTATCACTAGTGCAACAGGTGTGAATTCTACCAATCGCTATGAAAATTATCTTGGCTTACCTACTCATGTTGGAAGATCTAGGATCTCTACTTTCAATGGGATCAAGGGGTGAATATGGAATAGAATAAACAGCTGGAAGGAAAAATTCCTTACACATGCAGGCAAAGAAGTGTTGATTAAAGCTGTCTTATAGGCAATCCTACTTACTCAATGAGCATTTTTCAACTCCCTAAATCTCTTGTTAGGGATATAAATACTGTGTTGAATCGGTTTTAGTGGGAGTTCAAGGATAACACTCATAAGATAGCTTGGATGAGTTGGAAGGATATGGGGAAGCATAAGACTTTGGGTGGGTTGGGTTATAGGGAGTTGGAAAGCTTTAATTTGGCCTTACTGGCCAAACAAGCTTGGAGGATTGTTAAGTTTCCTGACTCACTTGTTGCTAAGGTGTTTCAGGAAAAATATTTTGCTAGTGTCAGTTTCTTGGATTTACAATTGGGAAATAGGCCTTCTTTTACCTGGAGGAGCCTTTGGCAGTCTAGAGAACTCCTATCGGAGGGGCTATTATGGAGGGTGGGGAATGGTGCAAATGTTAGAATTTGGGATGATTGGTGGATTAATTCTACTCCAACTCATATGATTCAAGATATAGTTCAGATTCTTCCTAAAACAGCAAAAGTAGAGGAATTGAGTAACTTATAGGAAAATTGGTGGAATATCCCCCTCATCAAGCAGATTTTTCACCAGCAACTGTGGAAAATATCTGCTCTATGGCAATTTGCCCTCACTTGCTGCAGGATCGGTTGGTATGGGCTGGAACTCCTACGGGTGAATTCTCTGTTAAGAGTGCATATCATTTGGATGTTAGAAGGTAGTCTAGCTCAGTTCCTAGCACTTTCGTTTCTGGTACTCCTTCTCCCATTTGGTCAGCTATCTGGTCTCTGCAGGTTCCCAAGCATGTGCAATCGTTTCTTTGGCGCGCTTGTAGAGATTTGTTGCCAACACGAGATAAATTATTAAGGGGGAAGATTGTTCAAGACCCATTTTGACCAATGTGTGGGAAAGAAGCCGAGACCCCAGGACACTTACTTTGGTGGTGTGATTCGACCAGAGTAGTTTGGGCAGAGGGTTGTCGTCGGCTCTAGAAATGCTCAAGTCTAACTAGCTCTTTTTATAGTATTTTTTAGTATCTATTGGGTCTCTTGGATCAATCGGAGCTTGAATGGTTTGGAGTGGTGTCTTACAAACTTTGGGTTCGCAGGAATCAAGTGGTATTTGAGGGAGAAGTTTGGCATCCTAGGTGTTTATTGAAAAGTGCCAATGAGGGTCTGGAGGATTTTCGTGCATCTCAGGTTGCTCATGTCCTCCCTTCAAGGGGAAATGGGAAGCTTCACGTTACCTGGTCTCCACCTCCTTGTAATGGGTTCATAATTAACTGGGATGCGGCTGCGACAGTGATCATTTGGGTGGAGTCCATGGTATTACGTGTTCGACGGTGGCTTATGTTTTAGATTCAACCTTAGCTGAAGCATTGGCAGCAAGAAAGGGAGTTGAGCTTGCACAGAGGCTGGGTCTTTGGTCATTTACGCTAGAGGGTGATTCTATGGTGATTGTGGAGGCTTTGAAGAAGAGTGATATTTCATCTGGTGTCTATGGGGGAGTGGTCTGTGATATTTTTTCTCATCTCTCTGATTTTGAATTGCTTGATTTTTCTTTTATTCGTAGAGGTGGTAATATTGTGGCCCATGAAGTTGCTAAGCTTATTGTTTCTATGTCTCTCCACCAGCTGTGGATTGACTCTTTTTCTAGTTCTTTGTCAGTTTGTATCCAGAAGGACTATTGTAATCTTGCCATTTAATGAGATAAGGATCTCTTTTTTTAAAAAAAAAAAACTATCTTCATCATCATCCTAATCTTCTAAGTTTGTAACATTAAATAGAAAAGAAAAATGATTAAAACACTCACACTACACAACAATGACACAACACTAAGGCACAATGGAGTGGGACTCACACATGGACCCCACTCCATTGTGCCTTGGTGTTGTGTCATTCTTGTGTAGTGTGAGTGTAAGGATCACTCCCCAATAGAAAATCATTAAATTTGATGCTGACATGGACATTAACACTATATTGGGTGCTAACATGAACCCTAGAGTGTCAAATGAAACACATGTGACAATGAAAAATCGTTAACTTCAACGGTAAAGTAATGTAGGGATAAATTTGAAACTTGGGCAAAACGTAAGAATCTTATTTTTGAAATTGAAAACCTAAGGACTAAATTCAAATAAGATGAAAATTTAAAGGCTAAATATGATTTTTCCCATCAATTTTTAATTGGTTTTCTTTCTTTGCCTCTTTTCAAGAATGAAATGTTCATCTTCTTAGCATTTAATGCATAATTTAAGAATTGAGTGGGAAAGTAAGATTTTAAATGGCCAAAATCTTGAACTGGAAAGTAAACCTTTACTATGTTGATAATTACGCATAAATCCCAAACTTAAAAACCAAGTCCACATTCAATAAAAAAAATAAAATAAAATAAAATCGTAGATCATATTAAGTCCTTTAACATTAAATGGAAATGATACAATGAGTTTATTGGGTTGGAAAGTAATTATAAGATTTTAAATGGCCAAAATCTTGAATGTGAAAGTAAACCTTCACTATGTGGATAGTAAACCTTTATTATTATTATTTAACCCATATGAAAAAATGTTTCCTTAAAATTCTAACTTCATCCAAAATGTTTCCTTAAACTTCTATTTTCACCCATAATCATGTTTCCTTATTTCTATTGTTCAGCAATTCTTCTAAAAAAAAAAAAAAAAAAAAATGAAAGCTCTCGCTCTCTGCAAGTCTCAACAAATTGAAGCTGCAAAAGAAAAAAAAAAAAAATTGAAAAGTAACAATAATTTCGGACCACATCCTCCAAGAAAAAACCCTACCTTCAATATAATCCCAAACATTCACAACCTAAAAAACCCTTCCTTCAACATAATCCCAAGCATACCAACATTAACAATTAACACCACAACAACAATGAATAATTTTAATATGTACAAGAAACCGAAAAAAAAATAGCTAGAGAGAGAGATTAACAGAGAGATATAGTGATTTACCTGGAAAATGCAAAAAAAAAAAAAAAAAAAAAAAAAAAAGAGTGAGAATGAGCGAAAGAGATGAGAGCTGCAAGGAGAAAAAAAGAAGAAGCCTTAAAGATCATTCTTTTTTGTAGTTTTTAATTCTTTTATAAGTCTTTTAATTAACGGTATGAATTTTGAGGCTTTTTTTTTTTTTAGGAGCTATATGTCAACTTCATGATAGTTGATGAGAAACAATTTTGCCGTTGGGTTGTTTGGATGCTCGCAAAACAGATCTACATCAAGGAAAGAAAAGAAAGTTCAAAGTCTTCTTCACATTTTACTTTTCTCCTATGGATTCTAAGAAATTCATGATAGCAACAAATTTTAAACAATAGCATAATTCACAATTGAATTTTTCAAGACCAACGGCGTTGCAATGGGTATGGAATTTTTATTTATTTATTTCACTTTTTCTTTCTTCCTTCCTTGTTAAATCCTAACGAAGGGGTAGATTGAAAAGGGCTGAAACATCAAACACCAACATTGCAAATTTTGATAATTTAGAGGCAACATTGCAAAAGTTATGATAATTCGAGATCAGGATAAGTAAATCCTAATTTTTTAATTTTAAAAAAATAAACAATTTAGTAGTCATTAATAATTATTTAATTTTGACAATCCAAGTGAAATGGGAGATGATCTTATCCATTAGTTTCTTTTGTTTATGATGTGAAACTTTCATTTAAAGGCTTACAAACTCTCTATCGTAATTAATATATAGATGTGTTATATATCCGTCTCTTATTATTTTTTGCTAATGTTACATTGTTAATCTACCTTTATATCAATCTTAATTAAAAGAAAAAAAAATACAAATGGTAAATTGACAATGTCACATCAGCAGAGAATGATAGAAGAAGGGTAATAGATAATACAAAATAGCATTTTTCATCTCAATAATATATGTATTAAAGAACATGTACTATATACACAGATATTTTTCCGAAAATATTTCCAAAATTTTTTCCAACTTTTCTTTATTCCCTATTAATTTAAAATTTTATCCACAATGACTCGGAAATTAAATGGTCATCAATTCCTTGATTTAAATCAATCATTTTTTAGGTATGTAATGAGTGCAAAAACAAGTAAATTTATAAAAGACAGATAAGAGTATGAAAAAATTAAGAATTCAATCTCATCTTTTATGGTAGGTGTTTTAAATCATATTAATCACTCAATTAGATAGAGATTTGGAGATAATATATAATTAGACTTACTTCCGGCTTCATCCCCATCCCATCTTATCACAAAGAAAGTGTTCGTAGGCATCATACCTTCACATAATGTCTTTCCGTTACGTTTTACCTGTCAACGGACGCTGCTTCGTGGGGATTCTTTGTATTGCTTTGCTTTTGGCTTCAGGTAAAATTCCTCATCTATCTCATACAAGATAGGAGAATAGTGTCCCAGTTCGTTAGTGTCGGTTTGGTTTAGCAGTTTCAAAACGTGATGTTTGAAAAAATAGTTGGATTCGGCTTCTGTGTTGTACTTTAAAAGTTCAACACAAGTTTTTTAATTTGATGAAGGGTTAGGATTGATCTAGCCCTTCATTTAAACAAATGTTGTGTTTTGAAGCAAAGAATAAATGACATTGCAAAATCTCGTTTGACGCCATTATACTCATTTATAACACTTCCTCCTCTGTGTCTCTATCCGGCGACCAGACCCCGAATCCCGACCACTGGTGAGCTCTCGACAGAGACGGTGACAGAGAAAAAGAGATCCGGCCACGAGAAAGAGAGATCTGGCTGGAAATCCCACGCACACAGGCGTGGGTTTTTCGGCCAGAAACCCACGCACTGGTCCGGCTGGAACCCATGCATGCCGGTGTGCGTGGGTTTCCAGACAAAGAGAGATCCAGCTCTCTGTCACCGGATCAAGAGATTTGTGGCCGAATCCAGCTCTTTGTTGTCGAATCGGGAGCTCTACAACCGGATCCAGCTCTCTGTCACCGAATTGGGAGATCTGTGGCCAGATCCGGCTCTTTGTTGCTGGATCGGGAGATCTGCGGCCAAATCCGGCTCTCTGTCGCCGAATCGGGAGATCTGTGGCCGGATCCGGATCTCTGTCGCCAGGTCGGGAGCTCTGCGGCCGAATCCGGCTCTTTGTGGTTGGATCTCTCTTTCTCTATCGCCGTCTCTATTGGAAACTCGCTGGTCGTCAGGGGTTCGGAGTTTGGTTGCTGGATAGAGACTCAAAGCAGGAAGCCAGGAATTGTTAAAAACAAATGAGTATAACGGCGTCATTTTTTCTTTGCTTCAAAACGACAACGTTTGTTTTAATGAAGAGCTGGATCAATCCTAGCCCTTCATCAAATTACAGCACCTGTGTTGTACTTTTAAAGTAAAGCATAGAAGTTGGATCCAAAATAGTTATGGAGAACTTAACTTATAACTCCTAATCTTTCATCACTTTTGCAATAAGGGTATCTATCTTTAAAAAGTGTCAATTTAAAGTATTCATCTTTCCAGTTTTTTCAATTTCAACCATCTGTTTGAATTTTCTGTTAAATTCTATTAAAATTTCCAAAGATTCTAACGAATGGTTGAAATTGAAAGATGGTTAGCCTAAATTGACAATTTTTAAATATGGATACCCTAAATGCAAAAGTGATGAAAGATCATGGATTATAAGTGAAGTTCTGTCAAATAGTTATTTTAAAATCAATGGGGCCTTAAAAATTTTCTGTGTTTTAAAACACACCCCTTTCTTGCGGCCGCTTGAATCTTTCCTTGCTGTATCAAATATTAGTATATATGTTACTTTTTATTTATTTAATTATTTTGTTCTCACGTACGTAGCTAATGGTATTCTAAATATTATTGGTTTAGTGGCAGAGCCAGTAGCCGCACTATATCGAGACCAAATCTGCGTAGGCGTTTGTCCAGGTGACGGGCAGTGCAATCAGAATTGCATCAAGTGGGGATATCCAAAGGGGGGCGTTTGTCTTCGATTTCTCCCCTCAGGCCCCCTGATTTGCTGCTGTACTAACACCCGACCTTAACTGTGGGCAATTATCCAAAACTGATCTGGGCCTTCAATATTTCCCTTAATTGTTTTGCATGGCTTTGAGTTGTCACTTTCGATCAGTCAAAATAAATTACTGGAATCTTTAATTATGAACTAGTGTTGCACCACTTGAATACTTGATTTTAATTTCCAATAATATGAACATTAATTAATAAGGATATTACCAAAATCCTGATTTAAAGAAGTCAATGACTAGCTTTAGCAACTGCTTTTTCCAATAAGGGCAGATAATACTATATCAACCAAATAGGAAACACGGAAAATATAATATATTTTCCATATATTCTAATATGTCTTTAAAACATATATATGAAGAATGCATGTGAGAATCACGATCTCAATTTAATTAATAAACTGAAACATAAATTTTTTCTCAAACCTAATTTAGGCTCCGTCTGTCTCAACAGTCAGTTTTCCTTATTTTCCAATGTTTACAAATTAATGAGGATATTACAAAAATCCTTATTTAAACAAGTCAATCATGACGAGCAGCATGCAGCTCTAGTTTTTCAGGCAAAGTTTCTGTCCAAGTTCAATTTGAAGAAATTTCTCCAAATAAATTGACGTTTGTCTTTAGAACATATGAAAAATGCATGTGAGACTCACGTGTTTTAAGGACAAATATCAATTTAATAGACTGACTTAGAATTTACTTATTTTTTTTTTTAAAAAAAAAAAAATTGCTTGTGATATGTTGGTTATTTAGTTCAAGCTAAAAAGAAAAGGTGAATATAATTAAGTACATCAATTTATACGTTTCCATCAATCCATCAACAAACACAAGTCCAAATTCAATTAAAAAAAAAAATCATAAATCGATCATATTAAGTCCTCTAACATTAATTGGAAAGGATAAAATGAATTTATTTAATTGGAAAAAGAAAGATTTTAAATGGCCAAAATCTTGAACTGAAAAGTAAACCTTTACTATGTTGATAATTAGGCATAAATCCCAAACCTAAAAAACAAGTCCACATTCAATAGTTTCTCTCGGTGCTGACCCTAGAGAGAGCAACGCTTGGGAGGTTTGTTTCCTGGGGGGGAGGAGGTTTCCACGCCTTCCTCCCCCAGTGGTGTTTCCTCCCTTGCCTTTTTAGGGTTGGGGATGATTTTTTCTCATCCTTCGCTATTGCTAGTGGAGTTTTTTGTGTCTCCAAGCCATTAGAACTTTGGAGTTTTTTTTTTTTTTTTTTTTTTTTTTTTTTTTTTTTCACCCGGATTAGATTTGGTAGTGGTTGATGTTCCCCGATAGAAGACTTCACGGGATTTGGGTTGGGGAGTGACTTTCTGGTGTGTTTTTCTGGCAAAGTTTCTAACATGGTTTTTCTTTGCTTGGTTTTCTTTCTGTGGAGTCAGATCTGCTCACTTGGGTTGGTTTTCCCAAGACACGCGCCTCTCCATGGTGGTCCCCGGTTTCTTCCGGTCCAGCAACCTAGCAATAGCCGGCCCGGTTCTTCACACTAGGCGCGTGGCCTACACGAGCTAGGGGAGTCTCTCCCTGGACCGACGCGTGTGGGTCACGACTTGTCTTCCAGGGTGCGATTGAGAGTTTTTCGATAGTTTCAAGGTCTTCCAGCGAGTTTCTGTTGCAGAGGTCTCCAGAGGCGGCGCGTGATCTGCACGCGCCGTCACCGGTGATGGCGCCACCCAACGCTGGTCTCGATGTTGGCTTCTGTTTTAGGGTGTTTATGTTTTTTTTTTTTTTTTTTTTTTTTAATTTTATTCTTTCTAGTGTGTTCACAGTTTGCCTCTGTGATGCTTAAATGTTATTTGACTATTTGTTGGCTTAAGTGCTAGATCTGTCCTTTTTTATTTGTTGAGTGTGCTTTATTATAAATAGTGACTCATTGTTTGTCTCGTAATTATTATATATTGTTTAGGTTGCTATACAAATCAGATTTATCTGGCTTATTGTATGGGGATCTTGAACCTTTTGTTATTGTCCTTGTCCTGAGGCTTTTTGATTCAATGAAGAAGATCTCCTTTGTTTAAAAAAAAAAAAAAAAAAAAAAAAAAAAAAAGGTCCAGATTCAATAATAATAAAAAAAAATCCTAAATCATATTAAGTCCTCAAACATTAATTGGAAAGGATACAATGAATTTATTGAATTGGAAAGTAATTAGATGATTTTAAACTGCCAAAATCTTGAATTTGAAAGTAAACCTTCACTATGTGGATAGTAAACCTTTATTATTATTATTATTTAACCCATATGAAAAAATGTTTCCTTGAACTAACTTCATTCAAAATGTTTCCTTAAACTTCTCACTTCACCCATAATCATGTTTCCTTATTTCTATTGTTCAGCAATTCTTTTAATTTTTTTTTCTTTTTTTTTTTTTTTTAAAAAAAAATGAAAGCTCTCGGTCTCTGCGAGTCTCAACAAATTAAAGCTGCAAAAAAAAAAAAAAAAAAAAAAAAAAAAAAAAAAAGGAAAAGTAACAATAATTTCGGACCACATCCTCCAAGAAAAAACCCTACCTTCAATATAGTCCCAAACATTTACAACTTCAAAAACCCTTCCTTCAACATAATCCCAAACATATCAACATTAACAATTAACACCACAACAACAATGAATAATTAAAATATGATTTATGACCTAATAATAAGGTAAAAGAATAAATATGAATATTTATGAAAATAAATATTCATTTATTAAGAAGCATTTATAGTTTCAATTTAATAAAAAGTTTAAAAGGACCTTAAACTTTGGAATAACGAAAATAGGGTCAAACGAACTCCGTTTTGATCGATTCAAAATCTAGAACGCTCGTCCCAAAGTCTTCTAACTACCTTCCGAATTTCATAATTTTTGGACTTCGTTAAGAGTACGAAAACACCCACGAAAAATTACCTTTATTTTGGACGAAAATTTAACATTAATAAGTTTGTGGGCCCATTTTAGTTCTTTATGGAGCCGGCCCATATGGAATGATAAACTCAACCTAGCCCGTTAGTTTCCAGCCTCTTAGGCAAAAAAGCTTCTTTTAAATATAATCAAATTTTAGTTAGAATTGAACTACCGGTCGAATAAGGATAAGAGATATTTTATCCTCTCTTTACCATTAAGGCAATAACATTGCAACAGCTCAGCCCCTTCTTCGTTCCTCTCCTCAGTTCACGCACGTCATGCAACACCTCACCATCACAACTCATCACCCAGATGCAGAGAACCTTCACCGGCCGTTGGATTGAATCTAGCTCAAGAGGATCCGGTCCGTTGAAGAAGTCTATAAATAGGAAGCCTCTTCGTTCGGTTTTTGGACACCAATCTTCTTCTCTTCTTACCTTGCAGAAACCCTCTGCAATTTGTCTTCCATTCTCCCTCATTCAGTGCAGAACCGAAACCCAAAACAGAAACCATTTCTTTTCTCTTTCTGGAGCAAAAGCAAACTTCAAAAAAATCCACCATATTTCACTCGGCTAAAATGAATTCTAACAACCCACCTTCTTTCTAACAACCAAAATAAACCAAGAAGCACTCAAATCTCTCGGGTTGTGACTTAAACAAAGCAGGAATTCTGTATTCTTTTATGTGTGTGGTTGTGTATTCTCGGTGGTAATTTGGAAAACACAAAATAATATTCTTCAAAGACCATACCTGCTCCCTTGGCTTCATATGTCCTCCACAATGAAAGTCTAAAGCCTTCCAACTCTTTTATCCCATAAGCCACAATCAGCTCACTCTCTTTCTCTACTGGTGTGCTTAGTTTTTAGAAAGGAAAAGAACGGATGGGTTAAGAGGAGAGGTGAAGTTGGAGAACTCTCCAGAATACTCTCCTTTTGGTGAGCTCCTTCTTACTTCTTTTATTTATAGTATTCTGACCCCTTAAGAAAAGAGAAGAAGACTTACTAATTTGGCCAAACAGGAACGTTCCTTTCCTGGTAGTTACAATTAATACACATGTTTCTAAAATTTTAATTAGCTAATGACTTTTAAGTTATTATGTGTATTCAAAGAAATTTGAGAGCTATTATAATGTCTAAATATTTTAAAATATTATTTGAGGTATTTTTATTAAACCTTTGGTGTGAATTTTACAGTTTTTAAGTATCTAATATTTTAAGTTGTGTTTTAACAGGGTATTTCAAGTGGTATATTTAAAATAATAAATCACGTTACTGTGATACCCGAGTAAAAGTAATCTTTTACAAAAGTGCTGTTATATCGCCCAAAATTTTAAAAGTATTTTTAGGTATTAGTAACACTAATGCCGTTCTTCTACCCGAATTTCATAAAATTAAAATAAGGATTATTTATACTGTATCGCTTGTGTACTTTTAAAATATAAAATCTACTATTTATATTAATGGAGTTACTATGTTATTTAATAAAAATATATAAGCTTTTAATGCTAATGTTGTTGCGATATTTATTTTACTTAAAAGATATTTTGAACGTTAATTAATAATTGCCGTAATAATGTCCGCATAAAATATGTGGTAATAGGATTAACCTATTTTATGCCGTTATAATATCTAAGTGATATTAGAAATTGAGATATGTGATTTATAAGTCGAAAGTGATAAATTGTTAAAATAAGTTCTTGATATTTTATACTAATACATTATCAAATGCATATAACTGTGCAGTCATTATTCATGTAGATCTCTCTTTGTAGCAGAGAATTGTGAGTATTTCTTACTCACTGAGGGTGATGCTGAATTTTCATAATGTTATGATTTCTGTTTTATTTAATTGGTTGCACATGTGAAATTTGTATATTTTGTTATTCTAATTAATGAATTTAATTATAAAAGAGTTGGGAGTGACGTCTGCAAACGGACTAGAGAGTGACATCTGTCTGTGCCAAAAATATTAATAATAAACAGAGTAGGAAGTGACGTCTGCCTACGGACCAGGGAGTGACGTCTGCCTACGGACCAGGGAGTGACGTCTGTCTGTGCCAAAAAGATAATAAATTATTAGAGGAGTGACCTCTCCTTAGAACTCGCTAAACAGGAATGACGTCTCCTATTATCCGCTAAACGGGAGTAACGTCTCATATAACACGTTACACAAGAGTTACGTCTCATAGATTTGATATACTGGAATTATGTCTCCATTTGATGAATGTTAGAAAAAAAAATGGTTATTTAAATAAATAAGTCTGTGCATATAAAACTGTCATTTTATTATGTCATTGCATTGTGCTCTTTATTTCTAATAAATCAGCAATTATAATATTATTAAAAATAGTGGACTCACTAGGTATTTTTGTATTATTGTTTCTCTCTGTATTATATATTAATACAGGTTATGAGGAGGAGGAGTATCAGAATTGTCCAGACCTTTAGGTGAACTTGGTAGCAGTGTCTGAGGCTAGAATGCCTCCCATTTTTGTGGACTACCATGTCTAGTCCATTATTATTATTATATTCGGAAAACAATATTTCTATTTCTATTTGTATGTAATAATAATATTATGAGTGTTTTGGTTGTAAATTATCTGTGTCATATATGACACAAATACTATTTTAATGTGTAATTATTCAATTACACTCTTGATATATATTTTGAAGTATTTTTGTTAGAAGCTCTGATGTGTTATCATTAAAAAAAATATATTCCGCTACCAACTTATAACTCTGATGATGTCGTAATGTCATGTGAAAATCGAAATTTTCACATATGCCTTTTTATTATAGGCGGGACATTACAAAAGTTATGACAAATATTCGAGATTAGAGTAAGTAAAGTTTCCTAAGTTTTTAATTTAAAAAAATAAACAATTTAGTAATCATTAATAATTATTTAATTTTGACAATCAAAGTGAAATGGGAGATCGATGATCTTATCCATTACTTTCTTTTGTTTATGACGTGAAACTTTCATTTTAAGGCTTACAAACTCTCTATAGTAATTAGCATAGAGATGTGTTATACATTCGTTTTTTATTATATTTTGCTGATATGACATTGTCAATCTACCTTTAAATCAATCTTAATTAAAAAGGAAAAAAAAAATACAAATGGTGAATTGACAATGTCACATCAGCAAAGAATGATAGAAAAAGGATAATAGAGAATACAAAATAGCCTTTCTCATCTCAATAATATATGTATTCGAGAACATGTACGATATACACATATTTTTCTGAAAATATTTTCAAAAGTTTTTCCTACTTTTCTTTATTCCTTGTTAATTTAAAATTTTATCCACATGACTCAAAAATTAAATGGCCATCAATTCCTTGATTCAAATCAGCCATTTTTTAGGTACATATGGAGTGCAAAAACAAGTAAATTTATAAAAGACAGATAAGAGTATGAAAAAATTAAGAATTCAATCTCATCTTTTATGGCAGGTGTTTTAAATCATATTAATCACTCAATTAAATAGAGATTTGGAGATAATATATAATTAGACTTACTTTCAGCTTCATCCCCATCCCATCCTATCACAAAGAAAGTGTTCGTAAGCATCATACCTTCACATAATGTCTTCCCGTTACGTTTTACCTATCAATGGACGCTGCTTCGTGGGAATTCTTTGTATTGCTTTGCTTTTGGCTTCAGGTAAAATTTCTCATTTAACTCACACTAGATAGGAGAATAGTGTCCCAATTCATTAGTGTCGGTTTGATTTAGTGGTTTCAAAACGTGCTGTTTGAAAAAATAATTATAGAGAACTTAACTTATAACTCCTATTCTTTCATCACTTTTGTAATTAGGGTATCCATCTTTCCAGTTTTTTCAATTTCAACCCTCTGTTTGAATTTTCCATTAAATTATATCAAAATTTCTAAAGATTCTAACGAATGGTTGAAATTGAAAGATGGTTACCCTAAATTGACAATTTTTAAAGATGGATATCCTAATTGTAAAAGTGATGAAAGATCATGGATTATAAGTGAAGTTCTCCCAAATAGTTATTTTAAAATGCAATTGGGCATTAAAAATTTTGTGTTTTAAAACACACCCCTTTCTTGCGGCCGCTTGAATCCGTCATTTTTTTTCTTTAAATATTTTTCTATTAAAAAGAATAATGCTACTCTTTACACACATGAGTAATTAATCTTTTCTTGCCGTATCAAATATTAGTATATATGCTACTTTTTATTTATTTAATTATTTTGTTCTCACGTACGTAGCTAATGGTATTCTAAATATTATTGGTTTAGTGGCATAGCCAGTAGCCGCACTATATCAAGACCAAATATGCGTAGGCGTTTGTCCAGGTGACTGGCAGTGCAATCAAAATTGCATCAAGAGGGGATATCCAAAGGGGGGCGTTTGTCTTCGATTTCTCCCCTCAGGCCCCCTGATTTGCTGCTGTACTAACACCCGACCTTAACTGTGGGCGATTATCCAAAACTGATCTGGGCCTTCAATATTTCCCTTAATTGTTTTGCATGGCTTTGAGTTGTAACTTTCGATCAGTCAAAATAAATTACTGGAATCTTTAATTATGAACTAGTGTTGCACCACTTGAATACTTGCTTTTAATTTCCAGTAATATTCAAATTAATTAATAAGGATATTACCAAAATCCTGATTTAAAGAAGTCAATGACCAGCTTTAACAACTGCTTTTTCCAATAAGGGCAGAGAATATTATATCAACCAAATAGGAATACACGAAAAATATAATATATTTTTCATATATTCTAACATGCATGTCTTTAGAACATATATATATATATATATATATATATATATATAATACATGTGAGAATCACGATCTCAATTTAATTAATAGACTAAAACAGAAGAATTTTCTCAAACCTAATTTAGTTTTTCCTATTTTTCAGTGTTTGCAAATTAATAAAGATATCACAAAAATCCTTATTCAAACAAGTCAATCACTAGCAGCAGCATGCAGTTCTAGTGGGGCTGCATAGTCTGCATGAATACCAACTTCTCCAAAACATGGGTACGTAGCTTGAATTAATTAATGGGCTTTCTGTTTAATTTGACATGTTAATGATCTTAAATATTGAAACACGATATTAATTAAAAACATGGAATCAGAGCTTCTTAATTGGTGATCGAAGTATAACTTGTGTAAGTGGTCATATTTTGCCTTGCTTGTTGAAGCGCGCCCAACCATTCCCAGAAATCATGGGGTATTGGTTGTAGTTTGGCCCTTTCGGCTAGAATTCGATCTCTATGATTGAACCTCTGACGCCACGCCAAAAGCTCTAGCTACTGACATCTTAGACTGCCACCGCATCCACTTCTAAAACAAATCTTCCAAAGTTCACCTAACCTCACCGTCAGGTCATGAATAGATCCGAAACCCCGAATGAGAGCCATGCAATGTATGCATTTTTCTTTTATGGTTTTTAGAGCTGGATATTTCCTTAAATATGAGAATTACTCATATTTGAATTCGAATCGAGTTGCATCCTTTTTATTAACTTTAAATGGATGGTAAGAAAAAAAAAAAAAAACCTTTAAATGGATGGAAAGACCATAATTATCACTTTATTTTTGTAAGGAAAAGTTATCAAACAATCACCTTGTATTTTGTTAAAACTAATTGCTCCTATTCTCTCAAGCATATAGGGTATTATATATATATATATATACTAGATGCTAGTATAGAGGTTAGTTGTCAGAGCGGAGCGAAGTGAACATAGGGTTTTTTTATAAATATGTTATGTTGTAAGCCTGCAACCCTAAATCACATAGTAAAATATAGTTGTACTCATGTAGACATAATTAAGCACATTGCCAAACCACATAAATATTTGTCTCAATATTATTTTTCTCTTTTCGATTCAATATTATTCATTATTATTTACATGGTAACAACATATTTAAATTTACAAAATTTACCAAATTGGTCTTATGGCTGTTATCTCCCGTACGTAGAATTTGGTTTAGAAGAAATAAATTTGTTTTTGACAAAATCTTCACTCATCCTCCGGTGGTTTTTAAGGAAGCTGTGGATTCTTTAGAAGACTTCCGCAGATACAATAGAAGGGAGAAGGAGACTATGAATTCAAATGGTGTGTTAAGTACTACCAGACCTCCAACTGGTTGGCAACCTCCACCCTCTCGACTTATTAAAGTGAACTGGAATGCATCCGTGAACATTAAAAAGAAATATATTGGGATTGGTATTGTGGCTAGAGATAACAATGACAATTTCTTGGGTGCATGGGCTGTCACGAAAATGGTAGTGGCCGAACCAAAAGTGGCGGAAGCTATGGCTGCTCCAGAAGCGGTTCTTTTTAGCAAGGAATCAGGATTTTTTGAAGTGATTTTAGAAGGGGAAGCTATGCAAGTGGTTAATGAAGTAAACTCTGCAGCCCCAACTTTGTCATCCGCTGGCCGGCCAGTTTGTTGAAGGCCGGTATAATATCCGAGCTGAATGGTTTCAGGTATGCTACTATGGTACATGTGCTTAGAGCTGCCAACAATGTAGGTCATTGCTTAGCAAATGAGGCATCTAGCAAGGTGATTGACTCGGTCTGGCTCGAGGATATGCCTAGTGTTATATTTCGAATGTTGTACTTAGGGAGCATTCTTGTCCCTAGATCCCATTTTCTGGACCAGTTTCTTTTTTCAATGAAGAGATTCAACTTTGTTAAAAATAAAATAATGTTTGGGGTTGAAATGGATTTCTAAAAGGATATTGCGACAATAGCATTACTCTCCTTTAATCCTTCACTCTCTCCCACCGTCTTTTGTTCTAAAGAGAAATTATAAGAAAGAGAATAAAGTTTTCTTTTAAATTGAGTTTGAGAAATCTTTTTCAATTCAATCTATTAAATAGTTTAAATGTTATAAGGACATGTTGGTTTAATAGAAGGAAAAAAATATAATTTAGCCTCCCAAATTATCATCATTTCTCCAAATGACTTCCTAAACTACCAAGGTTTGCAATATGGCTCTCCAAACTACTAAAACCTTTGAAAAATGCATATTTTGACGAAATATCCCCT
The DNA here is from genome assembly GCF_958979055.1 of Alnus glutinosa. Lineage (NCBI taxonomy): Eukaryota > Viridiplantae > Streptophyta > Magnoliopsida > Fagales > Betulaceae > Alnus > Alnus glutinosa. Next base: position 14,488,860 of record NC_084895.1, on the reverse strand, counting down.
TATACCCTGTCACGTGTCATTTTTCAAATAAAAAATTTAAAAAAAAAAAAAAAAAAAAAAACTAAAATTTTGTTTCTTAATTTTAATTTTTTTTAAAAAGATGGGTATTTGGAGTGACGTTATTTCTCAACTGCGACCCGATCTTCCCGACACCCTTCCGGTCACTGTCCATTTCTTCGTCAGAAATCGATCGAGGTCTTTCACAATGATGATAGACTTGCTCGTTATTTGTAATAAAACAAAATTCAGATTGGGATGATTCATAACCTTCGAAAGATCAATATCGATCATAGACATTGAAGGATAGGAAATTAGCCATGTTCGCGTTTGGAGAGGCGGGGACAAATTCTTCGAGCTACAGACGTGCATCGTACCCAACGACGATGCTGGAAAGAAGCAATACGTCCTCCAATCAATCACAATATTTCTTAAAGATAAAAAAAATTAATAAATTTTAATTTTAATTTTTTTTTTTAGTTTTTAATTTTTATAAAAAAAAAATTAAAAATTAATTTTTTTTTCTTAATTTTTTCAAAATTTTCAATTTTTTTATTTTTTATTTTTTAATTAAAAAATGACATATGGCAGGAGTATTATGAGGATATTTTGCCAAAAAATGTTTTTTTCAAAGATTTTAATAGTTTGGAGGGCCAGAGTACAAGTCTTGGTAGTTTGGGGGGCTATCCGGAGAAAATGTGATAATTTTGGAGGGGAGGAGGGGTTAAATTATATTTTTCCCTTAATAGAATATATTAAAAAAAAAAAATCTTCAACTTAATTTAAAAGAAGACTTTGTCTATTAATCATTATAAGGCAAAAAGCCCAAATATTGAAATTTCATATTGGAAAACATTAGTTTTTTTTTTTTTAAAAAAAAAAAAAGAAAAGAAAAGAAGAAGAAAGACATTACATATAAGCTAGTTGGAAACATTGTATTATCCCATCAATTTTTATCTGGAATAAATCAATGAAAATAGTCATTGAATCTGTAACATTTTTTATTTAATTGCTGAAGCGGGATAAGATCGAATTGCCACACACCATGATTAGACGTACATATTAATCAAATCCCGCCCAAATATTGAATTGCCGCACACCATTTTTATGTTTCAAACACAAGTGTGTTAACTTAAACATTAGAGTGTACATGTTCACTACAAAAATCGCTGCAGTTTGACACGTGTCTACAGTACCCATTACTGTAGACACGCGTCAAATTTGACACGTGTCACAAGTGACACGTGTCAAATTGTGCAAGCGTCACAAATGGACACGCGTATGAAATACACGTGTCCAATTGGACACGTGTATTTTATACGCGTGTCCATTTGGACACGAGTATAAAATACTCGTGCCTAACTGGACATGTGTCTTATTACACGTGTCCATTTGGACACGAGTATAAAATACTCGTGTCGAACTGGACACGTGTAATAAGACACGTGTCCAGTTTGACACGAGTATTTTATACTCGTGTCCAAATGGACATGTGTATTAAGACACGTGTCCAATTGGACACGTGTATTTCATACGCGTGTCCACTTGCACACGTGTATTTTTACACGTGGCAAATTGGTATTTTTTGCCAAAATAAACATTAAAAAAAAAAAATCAGTGTTGTATTAATTTTTTAAAATTAAAAAAAAAAATTAAACTCATTATCTTATTAATCATACAAATCTTTGAAAATACGGTGTACATAACTTATACACATAAAATTAAGTTTGAAAAGTATATGCTATATGTAAATTTTATATTTGAAATTTATACTTTTTAGGTTCTTTATTTATATGTATATAGTATACTATATTGTACTATATACATAATTAACCAAATTTGGTGCTATATATCTAATTAAACCAAATAGTTCAAATTAGGGTTCAGTTTTGTACACCATCTACGTTTAGAAACAAAAAAAAAAAAAAAATTTAAACATAACAAAGTTAAGAAACCTATAATTAATACTATATATATAGATATGCATGCATGTAAACGGTTTAGAAATTATATACAGTAACCTTTTTATTTATGGCTATATATAGTAAATGCAATTATTTTTAGAATTCTGCGCTACATAATGAATTAAATACTTATAGTTTAGTCCCTCATATAGTATATATATACATTTAGGGTTTATGGCTATATATAGTACATACCCTTAGGGTTAGGGTTTATAGCTATATATAGTATATACACTTAGGGCTAGGGTTTATACCTATATATAGTATATATACTTAGGATTATGGTTTATCGATATATATAGTATATACACTTACGGTTTGGGTTTTAGGGTTTATAGGTATATATAATATATACACTTAGGGCTATGAATTATAATTTAATTGATTTTACGTTTAATGAATAATAATGTCAATATATTTTTCACGTTTCATTATTGTACACTTTTAAATATATATATATATATTAAATCATGAGCAGTTCAAAATTAAATAAAACCGATATATATAGTATATACACTTAAACTTATGATTTATAGCTATATATAGTATACATACTTAGGGTTAGGGTTTATCGCTATATATAGTATATACACTTAGGGTTAGGGTTTATAGCTATATATAGTATATACTTAGGGTTAAGGTTTATCGCTATATATAGTATATACACTTAGGGTTAGGGTTTTATGTTGTATAGGTATATATAATATATACACTTAAAGCTATGGGTTATGATTTAATTGATTTTACATTTTATGAATAATAATGTCAATATATTTTTCATGTGTTATTATTGTATACTTTTAAATATATATATTAAATCACGAGGATTAGGGTTAGGGTTTATGACTATATACAATACGTACCATTAATTAGGATTGTAGTTTATAGCTATATATAGTCTATGCACTTAGGGTTAGAGTTTAATTTTATGGTTAGGTTTTAGTTTTTATTTTTTATTTAGCTATATGTACGGTATATACATTTCAGGCTGCATGGGTTTATATTTTTTTTTTATGTGGTTAAATTATATAAATACATATATATATATATATATATATATATTTTTATGCATGCAAATACATTTCGGGACGTGTATTTAAATACACGTCCCGGATTGGACACGTGTACTCAGTACACGTGGCCAAACCCTATAACAAAACAAAAACCCTAACCCTAACCCTAAACCATTTTTTTAAAAAATATCCCCTAACACCCTAACCCTAAACACGGAACAATAAACCCTTTTTATAAAAAGAAGAAACACCCTAAACCCGTATTTGTTTTTGTTTTTTAAATAAAGAACATTCAACTCTTAAAACAAAACAAAAACTGTATCCCAAAACTTTATATCCTAAAATCATAACCATAAAACCAACACAATAATAAACCCTTAAATAAACTCTGAATCGTACACGTTCTTAAAAAAAAACCCTTACCCTAAACCCCAAACCTTAAATCCTAAACCCTAAAAAATAAAAAATTCCTACACTTTCAAACCCTAAAAACCCTAACCCTAAACCCTAAAAACAAAAGTCCTAACCTTAAACCCTAAACCCTAAACCCTAAACCCCAAAAATATCGTACACTTTCTAAAAAAAGAAACCCTAACACTAAAAACAAAATTCCTAACCTTAAACCTTAAACCCTATACCCTAAAAAAACAAAATATCATACACTTTCTAAAAAAAGAAACCCTAACACTAAAACAAAATTCCTAACCTTAAACCCTAAACCCTAAACCCTAAACCCTTAAACAAAAATATCCTACACTTTCTAAAAAAAGAAACTCTAACACTAAAAACAAAATTCCTAACCTTAAACCTTAAACCCTATACCCTAAAAAAATAATTACCCTACACTTTCTAAATTAAGAAACCCTAACACTGAAACAAAATTCCTAACCTTAAACCCTAAACCCTTAAACAAAAATATCCTACACTTTGTTAAAATTTTTTTCCTAACACTAAAAACAAAAATCATAAACTTAAACCCTAAACCCTAAGAAAGTAAAACCCTAAACCCTAAACCCTAATCCTATATCCTTAAAAAAAAAAAATAATAAATAAAAAAAATCCTACAATTTCTAAAACCAAACCCTAACCTTAAACCATAACGAACCCTAAACCCTAAACCCTAAGAAAAAAAAAACCTACACTTTCTAAAAAAAGAAACCCTAACACTAAAAACTAAAATCCTAACCTTAAACCTTAAACCATAAACCCTTAAACAAAAATATCCTAGACTTTCTAAAAAAAAAATTCCTAACACTAAAAACAAAAATCCTAACCTTAAACCCTAAACCCTAAGAAACTAAAACCCTAAACCCTAACAATTTTTTACGTTGTTAAATTATATATATATATATATAATTATTTTTTTTTAATTACATACAATTTCTACAATGGGGGACGTGTATTTTAATTACACGTCTCCCGCGCGCCGCCATTTTAAAATTCAAAATAATATATAGTACATATACTTAGGGTTAGGGTAGTATAGTATATATACTTATACTTAGTGTCATGATTTAAATTTAGGGTTTATATTTAGTTTTAATTTATAGTTTATGTTTTAGTTTTAGGTCTTAGGGTTTAGCAATGTGTACATGCAGTACATGCAGTGCATACACGTTATGGGTTGCATGGGTTTATATAAAATATATATAATATATTAAATATATATATATAATATATTAAAAAAAAATAAAAAAAATGACATTTGGAGACGTGTATTTACATACACGTCCCCAATTGGGCACGTGTACTACGTACACGTGTCCAATTGATTGGCCAGGTACTGCGCGGGAATTCTCCCGCGCGCCACCTGGCCAATCTTAGGATATAATTTAGCTTTATATATTATATTTAAATTATATATTATTCAAATTATATACTTTTTTAAATATATTTTAAATTTTAAATTTTATATTTAATTTATATAAAAGAAATGGGTAGCTTCCAGAGGAAGCTACCCATTTCTTACGTAAATTTCTCTCTCTCTGACTCTCTCTCTCTCTCTCTCTCTCTCTCTCTCTCTCTCTCTCCGTCGAGCTCTGGCCGGCGACAGCCCATTCCGGTGCTCTCTGCCGGCGACCCTCCCTCTCTCTCGCTCTCCCTAGCTCTCTCACCTCCCGTTCCGGCCAGTACTGTCCGGTACCGGCTCTCTCTCTCTCTCTCTCTCTCTCTCTCTAGCTCTCTCTCTCTCTCAGCTCTCGCCACTATCCCCCGCCCACCACAGCCCTCGCGTCCGTTCAAGGTATTCCCTCCACTTCCTCTCACTCTCACTCATCTTCTCAATCTCTCTCTCTCTCTCTCTCTCTCTCTCTCTCTCTCTCTCTCTCGGTTTACAGTGCATATCTGTTCTAACATTTTCAGCTTTAATTTTTTTTTTTTTTTTTTTTTTTTTTTTTTTTTTCTGTCAAAAATTCCAGGTACACGTACAAGCTTGCACTACAAAAATCACTGTGAGTTATTTTTATTTTTGTTTTGAATTTTTTGCTATAAGTTTGTATATTTTATTAATTTTTTTTGTGATATTTGTCTAATTTTTTTCATTGTCTAGTTTGTGGAAATATGGAATATATACTTGTAGATTTTTTATTACTGATTTTTTATTACTGAATCATTGTCTAGTTGGTGGAAATATGGAAAATATGGAATATGGAAATATGGAATTTATTGGTGATTATATTTAATTTTTTTTTAAAAAAAACTCTTGATGTGAGGATATTTGAGATATATTTTAGTGTGCTACTATGGATTTAATGTGCTATTGTGAATTTTGGTATTTTTATGAAGTGGCAAAAAGAAAAAATATCCGCTATCATTTTAATTTTATAAAAATATGATCGTGAGCAATAATGGCAAAGTAAAATTAAAATACAAAATTATAATCAACATATTGTGCTATGAATATATATAAATTGTGGGGAAAATAAATTGTGCTACTAATATATATAAATTGTGGTATTTTCGGGAAAAAAAGAAACAAAAAAACAAATATTCCACTGTCCACCATTTACAATCATATTCGTAAAAAAAACCTTAAAACAAACGTCATAAATCATCAATTGCGACGAATTTGTTTTTTATCTTCCATTTTTAACGTTAACTATTCATGTGAAGAGACTACAGATTTATAAGAAGAATTTGGTATCTTCGGATAAAAAAACTCAAAAAAAAAAAAACTAAAATTTCTCTCATATGCATATATAAACTTTATATCCTAAAATCATAACCATAAAACCAACACAATAATAAACCCTTAAATAAACTTTGAATCCTATACGTTCTAAAAAAAAACCCTTACCCTAAACCCTAAACCCTAAGCCCTAAAAAAAAATCCTACACTTTCTAAAAAAAACCTAAACTGCTAAACCCTAAACCCTAACAAACCCTAAACTCTTATAAAAAGAATAAAATAAAACCCTAAACCCTTTAAAAAAAATAAAAACTTACTACACTTTCGAAAAAAAAAACGAAAACCCTAAACCCTAATCCTAAATCCTTACAAAAAAAGATTCCTACACTTTCTTAAAAAAAACTCTTAACCCTAAACCCTAAACCGTAACAAACCCTAAACCCTAAAACCCTAAACCCTAAACCCTAATCGCTTTAAACCAAAATAAAACCCTAAATCGTAAACCCTAAACCCTTAAAAAAAAAAAAAATTACCTAAAACCCTAAACCCTAAACCCTTAAAAAATTAAAACCTAAAACCCTAAACCCTAACCCTAGACCCTAGACCCTAACAAACCCTAAACCCTAAACCCTAAAAAAAAAAAAAAAACCTAAAACCCTAAACCCTAGACCCTAACAAACCCTAAACCCTAAACCATAAACCCTAAAACCCTAAACCCTAAACCCTAATCGCTTAAAAAAAAAAAACCCTAAATCCTAAACCCTAAACCCTTGAAAAAAAAATTTTTACCTACAACCCTAAACCCTAATCGCTTAAAAAAAAAAAACCTAAAACCCTAAACCCTAACCCTAGACCCTAGACCCTAACAAACCCTAACCGTAAACTCTAAACCCTAAACCCTAAACCCTAAACCCTAAACCCTAACAAACCCTAAATCCTAAACCCTAAACCCTAAAAAAAAAAAACCTACACTTTCTAAAAAAAATACCCTAACCCTAAACCCTAAAAAAAAATCCTACACTTTCTAGGAAAAAAACCCTAACCCTAAACCTTAAACCCTAACTCCTAAACCCTAAACCTTAAAAAAAAAAATAACCTACACTTTCTAAAAAAATACCCTAACCCTAAACCGAAAAAAAAAAATTCCTACACTTTCTAGGAAAAAAACCCTAACCCTAAACCTTAAACCCTAACACTAAACCCTTAAAAATAAAAAAACAAAATCCTACACTTTTAAAGAAACAAATAAAACCTAACCCTAAACCCTAACAAACCCTAACCCTAAACCCTTTAAAAGAATAAAAAAAATAAAAACACTTACACTTTCTAAAAAAAAACTAAAACCCTACATAAAATAATCCTACACTTTCAAAACAAAAAATACCCTAAACCCTAACAAACCATAACCCTAACCCTAAACCCTTAAAAATAAAAAATGAAATAATCCTACACTTTCTAAAAAATAAAACCCTAATTAGGGTTATAACCCTAAACCCTAACCCTAAACCCTTTTAAAAAAAAAATAAAACAATTTCTTACACTTTATAAAAAAAAAAACAAAACTCCTAAACTCTAACCATAAACCCTTTAAAAGGGAAATAAATTCGTACACCCCATGTTGCGTGACATGCACTATATTTGTACACGTTTATACTGTAAGCCGTATGATTTGTCTTGTCCTCTTAACCCTATACAGATAAACATGGACAAGTCTTGGATGTCAACACCTAGGGGTACGACACGGTATAACGATGGGTGTAGGGCGTTTGTGGCATTTGCCGTTAGTAATTGTACGGCCGGCGATGGAAAAATTTACTGCCCATGCAAGTATTGTCGAAATAACCAGCGTCACACTTCTGAGTACGTTCTTGCCCACCTGACTGGAGGTCGGGGGATGAATCCGGGATACAATTTGTGGTATATGCACGGTGAGACTACGACTGGTTCCGCTATTCCTGGTCAGTGTTCGAGTCATCACAGTGGCACAGAGGCCGCTGACCGTAGCACTGAACATGGTGATCATGTCACAGAACATGAGGGTGCCGCCGTGGAACAGGATGATAACATGCACGCCATGTTGCGTGACGCCTTCGGCGTGCACGATGTTCCTGAAGGGGTCAGATCTCTTCCGCAACAAGTTGATGAAGATACCTCGTGCGGGGACGCATTGAAGTACCAAGAGCTGTTAAAGACTGCCGAGAAGCCCCTTCACCCTGGTACGAAGCATAGTAAATTGAGTGCTACTGTACACATGTACAACTTGAAGTGCGTTGGAGGTATTAGTAACAAGATATTTTCAGACATTCTCGAATTCATCAATCAGTTGTTGCCTCCTTGCGATGAGGCATTGCCAGATAACACGTATGAGGCGAAAAAGTTCCTAAGTGGCATGGGTCTGGGGTATGAGAAGATTCCGGCGTGCCGTAATGACTGTATGTTATTCTGGAAAGACAATAAAGAATTAGATTCATGTACCGTATGTGGAGAGTCTAAGTGGAGGGCTGATACACATGTAGATGATGATGGTGAGATCATATCAGCGAGAAAAAAACGCCCGGTGAAGATCTTGAGGTGGTTTCCACTCATCCCACGGTTGCAGAGGTTATTCATGTCTGAGCATACTGCGCCCCATATGAGATGGCATGCAGAAGGCCGCACTAGGGATGGCGTATTGAGGCACCCGGCCGACGGTGAGGCATGGAGATCGTTTGACATTTTACACCCAGATTTTATGGCAGAGAGTAGGAACGTCCGGCTTGGTTTGACAGCAGATGGATTTAATCCATTTGGGAACATGAGCACATCCCACAGCACATGGCCCGTAATGCTTGTGCCGTACAATTTGCCACCTTGGATGTGCATGAAACAGTCGTCCTTCATCCTTTCCATGGTTATCCCTGGACCGAGCTCACCAGGTATGGATATTGATGTTTACCTTCAGCCATTGATTGATGAGTTGCTGGAACTGTGGAATGTAGGGGTACGAACATTCGATGCTTCAAAGAAGGAAAATTTTATTATGCGATCTCAGTTGATGTGGACGATAAACGACTTTCCAGCGTATGCAGATTTATCTGGTTGGCCTAACAGGGGTGCGAAGGCATGTCCTTGCTGTATGCAATCGACGCGTTCTATACGCTTAAAGAACGGATGCAAATTTTGCTATATGGGGCACAGGAGATATCTGCCGCCTGAACATCTGTGGCGGCTTAACAGGAGGACATTTGACGGTACTGAAGAATTTGACAGCGCCCCGATTGTGCCATGCGGATACGAGGTTCTCCAACAGTTGGACGGAGTTGCGTTTGGGGATGAGACCGCGGGTAAGAAGAAGAAACGGAAGAAGCGGAAGAAGGGTGCAGGGAGTTCCGATGTTATATGGAAGAAGAAAAGTATATTTTTCAGATTGCCGTATTGGGAAGACAATTTGCTTCGGCACAATCTTGATGTTATGCACATAGAGAAAAATGTCATGGACAATATACTTGGCACTATTTTGGATATAAAAGGGAAAACGAAGGACAACTTGGCAGCTCGGCTGGACTTGCAGGAAATGGGGTTGAGACCTAAGTTGCATCCGTTCACGGCCGCCAATGGTAAAACGTATATTCCCCCTGCCTGTCACACCATGACTAGAGAGGACAAAGAAAGTTTTCTGAAGGTTCTTCGAAATGTGAGGGTCCCGGACGGATACGCCTCGAACATTTCACGATGTGTTCGGCTGAAGGACCGTACAATTTCCGGGTTGAAGAGCCACGATAGCCACATACTGATACAACAGCTTCTTCCAATTGCACTGCGTAAGTCATTGCCTGATAAAGTTGTTAGACCTCTTGTGGAGATTTCGGCATTTTTTAGAGGCATATGCTCAACAAAGCTATCACAAGAAGATATGGACCGACTGCAGGGTGACGTCTGTATCACTTTGTGCAAACTAGAACAGATATTCCCTCCAGGGTTTTTTACGAGCATGGTCCACTTGGTCGTGCATCTTGTGCGCGAGTGTAGACTCGGCGGACCCGTGCAGTATAGATGGATGTACCCGGCAGAGAGGTAAAATTCGGCGTAATATGTAAATATATAATTTGATTTAAATGTAACCATAATTGACGACAATTAAATTGTCGTGTATGTGTGTACACCAGGAGTCTGGGGCATTTCAAGTCTACTGTGCGCAATAAAGCGGCTCCTGAGGGGTGCATTGCGGAGGGGTACATAGCGACCGAGCTGGTAACGTTCTGTTCAAGGTATCTGAATAACGCACCAACATTCCACAACAGACCTCAGAGGAATCCTGATGGATCCAAGGGGGCGGGCACGCGTGTTACCCTGAACCGGTTGATAATGCACCAGATTCATCGTTATATTGTGTTCAACTCTGAAGAGTTTCACAATTTGCGGACGTAAGTAGTGTTTTTATATTTAACAGAATTCGAATAACGCAATTAATTGATTTTACTACATAATTGTATACGCTGAATGTAGGATGCACAAAGACGCGCTTAGGCGATCATGCACTAGAGGTCGCATTACGGAGGCTCTTATTGAAGCAGAACATCATGAGCAGTTCTGCGAATGGTACCCTGCATATGTAAGGAAATAGTTGTAATTTTTAAGTTGGATAAAGTTATGCGGGTTCAATATAATTACCCAATACACGTGTTTAATATTTGTAATTATAACATAGGTCGATGGCCTTGACGATCAACGTAGGGAGGAATTGGGCCACAACTTGGTTATGCGTTGTAGAGGGCTGAAGGAGACAGCGGTCAAGTACAACAGGTACGTGGTAAATGGAAAATTGTTTCGCACGCTTGCCCATGATGTGGGAAGGAGGACTCAGAACAGCGGCGTATGTGTTCCTACCGTTGAAGGCGAAACGTACTACGGGCAGTTAACCGATATAGTTGAGGTCGAGTACTATGATAGGACTACGTACGTCCTATTTAAGTGCAATTGGGCAGACCCCACGATGGAAAGAGGATTCACAATAGACGAGTATGGCCTAGTGTTTGTCAACTTCAATCACCTCGTCCACAGGGGAGAACTGATTCAGGACGAGCCGTACGTGCTTACATCTCAGGTGGATCAAGTATTCTACGTCGAAGATGGAAGGAACCCAAATTGGGTTTGTGCGGTTAGGACCAAACCGCGCAACGTGTACGACGTTGGCCAGGGGGATGGGAGTAATGAGGATGGTACAACCTACCATGAATGCGTACCGCTCGTACTAGCCACTGATGACCTACCCGATACGAATGATGAATTCGAGTACGACAGGCCCGACATTGATCCGATTGAAGCTCCCGTGATACAATGATTGATGTATTTCTTGTGAGTGTAATTAGCTTGAACTCAACACACTTGACTGATATATATATTGTTTGTACAATTCGCTTGAACTGAATACGAATTTCTATTATTTGCATAAATTTCGTTGTATAATTTGCATATTCATTAAAAATATATTACAAAAAATATTCTAATTAATTTGTCTACATTTGTTCGCAGGTATTGATGGACCAGGGACGCCATCCTTATGCATATCGGGCACCTCGGCCACCCGTGCCCCCATGACCACGCCCACTGATTCGACGCCAGTATATACTGCGGCGTGGCCACACCACCCAGACGGGGCTTATAGACCATTGTTGCCGGGTATGGTGGCCGTGCCCACGTCAGATCACGGGCAGACCAGCACAGCTGGACCTTGCAGCTCTCCATTGTCGGAGCTGCCGACATTATCTCAGATAGGGTTCACCCAACCGGGTAACGCCTATCGATGGTGGGTGCAAGAGGGGGTGGGGTCACAGGGTTATGCGCCGTACTTTCCGTATACGTATAGTCGACCTATGACGTGTAACCCTGATAGTGAGACGCAGGATTGTAGATTTCCACTGTCACAGACCGGGGAGATGCAGATGCCGGCTGTGGGGTTGGGACAGATACCGGCACAGGCGGCGATGCAGGGCCAGATTTTGGGGCCGAGACAGATGCCAGCATCGGGGGCGAGTCAGGGCCCGGGGCATGTAGAGAGGCAGATGCCATTACCTGGTGAGAGCCAGATGCCGCTTTCCGGTGAGAGTCAGATGCCGCTTTCCGGTGAGAGTCAGATGCCAGATGTGGGGGGGAGCCAGACTACCCATGAGGAGGACGTTGCGATGTTGGGTACCGATCAGTTGGCCCCCGGTAGCCCCCAGGGTATGGATTCAGATGATGATCAGCACCCTCCACCAGCCGGAGAGGTTGGCGAGGAGGTTGCAGGCGACCCAGCGACGCAGCACATAGGGACTGGGCAGATTCGGTTGATGGGTAAGTACATATGTAGACAGCCTTAAAACTCATATTATTTTACCAAAATATTTTTTTTGGTTTGGAAAAAAATAACTATTTGATTACATTTTGTTTATATATGTGTGTGTGTGTTATTTAGTGTTAACCAATTAAATTAATGTTGAATATATTTTTTCATTAGGGTACAACCCAGACGGGACCATTTATTATGAGGTGATTGACGACCCAGCGAGAAACTGGGTGCTCCCGAGGGGGAAGAAGGTTGTATTGCAGTACAATGCTGCTATACAACCTGTAGGACGAGCCTGCAATCGTTTTCGGCGGGAAGTGGGCAAGATGATCAGGAGTGGGTCCTACATACACATGCGGGACGAATGGGCGAGGGTAAATAGGCAGATTAAGCAGGCAATGTGGAACGCACTGATGGTATGTTTATGAATATAATTTAATTATTTATTTGAATTAAACTTGAGCTTAATGTTTAGGTTGAAGTTTTTAAACCTATAATGCTTTGATTGAAATGTGCAGGAGGAGTTCTATCTACCTGTATCAGTTGACATGCGCAGGGCACAACAGGAGGCGTGGAATGATATTGGACGTAAGCACCGCTCGTGGAAGTCGAGGTTCAAAACCCAACTACGAATTGGAGACGGTGACACGCCCGAGAGTATCCGTGCGAGAATGCCGGAGAAATTTTTTGAGCAGTATGATGCAGAAGATGTAGAATTCCTGCTGAGAGATTGGTGCAGAGAGCATAAAATCGTATGTAGGCCAAAAAATTGTCAACTATTTTTTAATAACAGTTCATTTAATTTTAGTTTTAATTTAAGTGTGTCAATTGTTACATGTTTATTTTCATGTTCAATGCGTAGGCAACCTCTGAACGGATGAAGAGGTTGCGGGAGCGGAATGACCTACCCTATTGTGCAGGATCTAAAAGTTATGCCAGATTTAATCACGAGGAGGTAATTAAATATATATGTTTATGTTTTTAATATTTGTTGGTAATTGTTTTTCTTTTTCTTTTTCTTTAAACTATTTTTATCGCTATCTGTTTGTTATATATGTCAACTGCATGACGACAGGCATGTACATCTGGCACGCCCCCCACTCGCGCCGCGTCGTTCGTGAAGACCCACACAAAGAAGGACGGCACTTTCGTGAACGACCGTACACGGGTCTTATGCGTATGCTACTGATTTAGTTTACTAATATTTTTAAATTATGTGTGATATGTCATTATTCAATATATGACTTTTTCATGTTGACGACGTACAGGAGAGGATGACGCAGAGTTTAGCCAGTGATCCAGCCGCCACGCAAAGCGTCTCCGCAGACACGGTGCGTTGGGCACCGAACGACGCTTACGAACAGGCGATTGGGAGGCCTGAGTATGCAGGGAGGGTTCGGCAGGTTGGCCCGAACGTCACACCTGTTCGAGGGACATGTTTTTCATATAGGCCTCGGTCACAGGGGGGACCATCTCAGGGGACGTCTCGGGATTGGGCCGAACAGTCTCGGAAGATGGAAGAGATGCAAGCGGAGCTACATGCTGAGCGAGCGAGGAATGACCGGTTGGAGCAGCGCGTGCAACAGTTCGACGGCATAGAGCAGCGCTTGCGAGAGATGGAGGTCTTCATGTCCTCCATGGCAGTACCAGCACCATGTGTTGGTAATCAGTCTTCTCCTGCACACGTAGGTAGTACGTCGTCCGTTGGTAGTGCATCTGCAGGTATGGTTTATATTGTGTATAGGACAAAATTAATTTCAATTTGTTTTCATTACCCCTTTAATTTTGCAAGTAATATTATATACTTTAATTGTCTATATTATTTGCAGGTAATTCGACAACGGTTGGTACGTTGTCGCCTGTTGGACGACAGCTGAGCCAGCACTCCACTGTCGCTACACCTTCGCCCGCTACACCATTCATTGCGCAGCAATCGCCGGTGGGCGAGAACACGCCTGGGACGGTACCTCGTGATTCGCAGAGACGCCTTTCAGATTTGTAGATATTTTGTGTAATTATTTTTTGTTCGTAAATATTTGCTTGTTAACAAATATGTTATTAATTATTTGTTTGTGTAGTATGATTTCGTGTTGGTTTTGGGTAAAATAAATGCTGCGTTATTTATGGTCGAAAATTACAAAATTTGAAAAATTCAAAAAAAAATTTAATTAACCCAAATAAATTTTATAAAACAATAAAAAATTTATTTTTTTTTAAAAAAAAAACCCAAATTCAGTTTTTTATTTAATTAAAATTTTTATTTAATTTTTTAATTGTATTTTTAATTTAATTAAAAATACAATTAAATAATTAAATAAAAATTTTAATTAAATAAAAAACTGAATTTAGTTTTTTTTTTAATTAAAAACATTTTGACACGTGTATTCCGATACACGTGTCAAAACATTTTGACACGCGTATTGGAATACGCGTGTCAAATTTGACACGTGTATTCCGATACACGTGTCAAAAAAATTTGACACGCGTATTGGAATACACGTGTCAAATTTGACACGTGTATTCCGATACGCGTGTCAAACTGTGCAGTTTGTAACATGCACATTTGACACGCGTAATACGCGTGTCAAACTACACGTGTCTAAATGTTTGATACGTGTACGACACTGTACACGTGTCAAACTGCACGTGGCTATTTCATGCGATTTTTGTAGTGTGGGGGACCATCTTGCCACATAAGCAAGCTAGGTGGTGAAAAGTTGTATCAAAAGGTGGCAATGAATCATTACTCTTTTATTTTTAAAACTTAAAAAGTAGTAGGAGACCATCTTGCCACATAAGAAAAGTGGTGAAAAGTTGTATCAAAATGTGTCAATGAATCATTACTCTTTGGTAAAAGGGTGGACTGGAGTGTTGTTAAAAGATTATTTCTGCATAGGGATAAAGATTGCCTTTTTCGATCTCTTTATTTTTTCGGGTTAAATGCACTTTTGATTTTTGAATTTTAATAATCTTATTTTTTAGTCTTTGAATTTTGATTTGTATCATATATAGATGGTACTTCAATTTTAAGAAAATACATACAGAATTGATACTTCAGTTAAGTTTTCTTTAAAAATTAAAAACAAAAATAAAAAATCTTTAAAAATTAATTAAAAAATAATAAAATTTAAAAAAAAAAAATGAGAAAAAAAAAAAAAAAAAACAAGGGGGTGGGTCGGTCTAGGGTGGCTGACCACCCCAGACCGGCCAAGAGCCACCCCTTTTTTTATTTTTTATTTTTTATTTTTCAGTTTTTTAATTAATTTTTAAAGTTTAATTATTAAATATTTTTTATATAGTGTCACGTGTCAACCTCTGACAAACTGTTAGTTTTTGAACGAAAAACTTAACTGAGATTCTAATTTGACCCTTTCTTAAAATTGAAATACTATGCGAATTAAAACTCAAAAATTAAAAAATAAAATTATCAAAATTCAAGAATCATAAAGGTATTTAACCTTATTTTTTAACGTATCGCAAGAAACTGTACTGCTTCTGATGGACCTTCTTATTTTTTAACGTATCGTAACTGTACTGCTTCTGATGGACACCTTCACCGCCCAATATATCGTTGATGTAATATTAATTCTTCGAATAAAAAAGAAGCATAGCAAATCGTCGTAATGAGAGGCTGACAGCAAAGAATTTCCCTTTCTTTTTTTCTTACTTTTGAGAGAGATAAGAGAGAGAGACAGAAGACTTCAAAGTGACGACATGCAGAAAGCTAGCTAGCAATGGAGGAAGGAAACCTCTTCCTCCTGGCTTCTGCTACATATTTATTTCTCTCACATATCAACCTATATAGGCCAGGTCATTCAAGTACATTCAGACTTATACAAAGACTGCGTTTGCTTTTTCCTATTTCGGAAAATAGAGATAACACAAACACGTGGCTGCTTTGGTTGTGACCAGGTGGCGTTATATTGTGATTCGACTTCAATTCCACATCGTCTAGCAAATTCCATAGCACAATCTCTCTCTCTTCTCAATGACCTTGTCATGCTTTAAAATGTTTGCTTAGGGTAAAGTTGGTAAACCTTCTACTCAGTTCAGTGGCGAAGTCGGTATATCTTAGTTCAGGGGTAAGATTTTTTTTTTTTTTTGATAAATGAAAAAATATTAAAGTTAATAAAAATTATTAAAAAATATAGCTAATCCAATATATTAAGGACTACATTGTATTGAGTCTTGATACAACTAACATATTACAAGAAACCTCTACATATAAAGAGGTTATGAGTAATGATCAAAAAACCCTAGAGTAATTAAGGTAGGGAATAAACTCTAATAGGAAAGACAATAAACATAGAATAATATAATATAATATATTCTAACATCCCCCCTCAAACTCAAGGTGAAAGATTCTGAAATCTTGAGTTTGAAATTAGAATCCAGATTTAAATGTAGCCGAAGTTGTCCGGAAAAGTCGCTAGAGAAGGCCAAAAAGTCGCCCGAAAAGAGTCTGGAAAGAGGCCAAAAGTCGACAACAAAGCCGTCGGAAAAGTCCCGAAAGAGGCCAAAAGTTGACAACAAAGCCGGAAAGTCACCGGAAAAGGGCAATGGCGGCGGATCTTCCATAGGTAGATCTATACCTCGCAAGCATTGAACTGGGATAAAATTTTCCCATATGAGGCTGCGATGAAGGCGTGGAAGAGATTTTGAGCGGCGGAGCGCAAACAACTGAAAAATGGAGGTCACCGGAGGGAAGGCCAGGAAACTTCAAAGACGTTTATTGGAAGCCATAAGACAATGGCTCTGATACCATGTTGAAATAAATATGTGAAATAGGGAATATATGTGAAAGAGAGAGAGCGGAAATATATTAAGGACTACATTGTATTGAGTCTTGATACAACTAACATATTACAAGAAACCTCTACATATAAAGAGGTTATGAGTAGTGATCAAGAAACCCTAAAGTAATTAAGGTAGGGAATAAACTCTAATAGGAAAGACAATAAACATAGAATAATATAATATAATATATTCTAACAGGCTCAAACTGGTTTGAGCCGCTTTTGTAAAAACGGTTCAAATCGGTTTGAGCCGTTTTGGATAAAAACGACTCTAAATAATTGGAACCCTTTTAAAAACCCTAAAACGGCTCTAAATTTTTATTTTTATTTTTTTAAAAAAAACATTAATCTTTTTAGAGCCGTTTTAGGGTCCCTAAAACGGCTCTAAATAAAAAAAAAAAAATTACAAAAAAATGTGGAGTCGTTTTAGACTCTAAAACGACTCTAAATAAAAAAATTAAACAAAAAAAAAAATTCAAAACCCCTTTTCTGTACACTATATACATCCGATCAAGAATCCCTCTAGTCAGGAACACCAATGAGCTGGACTAAATGACTACAACCACACGCAGTTAGCAACAAAAGTTAACAAAACACAACAGAAACAAAACTCTGCCATGGCCAGAGCAAAAAACAGCAACAAACAAATTCAGAGAAATAAAGAGGAAAAATAAGACTACATCTTCACTGATTTCGTTACATTCTTTAGTTACAAGAGTGAACAATATATAGGCTCATTAAGGGGAGTACATCCCATAAATCATGTAGTAAAATATGGAGAAAACATGGAAATAAAGAAGAGGAAATCAGGGATGAGATTCTGCAAATCAAGTCGATGCTGTCAGGCGACTGAGGAGAATCCAGAGGAAATCAAGGGGAGGGAGTCGGCTGTTGTAGGCTGTAGGCTGCTACAGCGGGTTCGCCGGATCTGGGTCACGTGTTCACCGATCTGGGTCACGGCTTCGCCGATCTGGGTCACGGGTTCGCCGATCTAGGTCACGGGTTCGCCGGATCTGGGTCACGGGTTCACCGGATCTGGGTCACGGGTTCGCCGGATCTCCTCTCTGCTCCTATCGGCGGCGTTTCTCCTAGCTCCCAGCTCTCTCTCTCGAACTCCCTCACTCTCGATCTCTCCTTCTCCGTCTCACCCTCTCTCAGACTCTCTTCTCTCTCGATCTCCATCTCTTAGTCTCACCCTCTCACAAACTCTCTCTTTTCATATCTCTGGGTTCAGGCGAGAAGAGGAGAAAGAAGAAAAAGAAAGAAGAGAGAAAAGAGCAGTGTGGCCGTGTGGGGCAGTGCCAGTGGGCTCATTTTATAAGAGAGAAAAAGAAACAAAAAAAGTTTGAAACTGTTTGAACAAAATGATGAGGGGGCGCGCGGGACACGAAATTTTCGTGTCCCGCGCACCCCCTCCAAAACGTCTTGGAGTCGTTTTGGGAGAAAACGACTCCAAGTTTGAATTGTTTTTGCCTAAAGGGCTCCAACAAAAATAATTTTAAAAAAAAATAAAAAATTTATAAAAAATATATACAAATTAAAAATAATTAAAGAAAAAAGGAAAAAAAATTAAAAACAAATTTTTGTTTAAAAATAAACTGAAAATTATAAAAAATAAATAAACAAACGAAAAAAAAATTAAAACTAGTTTCTATTTATTTATTTATTTATCCCATAATTTTTTGTTATCTTATATATATATATATATATATATATATATATTAAAAAAAATTAATAATTTTATAAAGGGTATTTTTGTCATCAAGGGAAACATTGACGTTTTTTGTTAGTTTGAGGGAGAACATTGACATAATTGATAGTATCACGATCGATCACATAGATCGTACCACGATCCATCATATGATCATACCATGATCCATCACTTAGATTGTACCACGATCGATCACACATGATCGTATCACGATCGATCACATAGATCGTACCACGATCCATCACATTGACCGTATCATGATCAATCACATAGATCGTACCACGATTATGGTACGATCTATGTGATCGATCGTGGAAGGATCTAAGAGTTATCTATCATGGTACAATCAATGTGATCGATCGTGGTAGGATCTAAGTGTGATCGATCGTGGTACGATCAATGTGATCGATCGTGGTACGATCATGTGTGATCAATAGTGGTACGATCTATGTGATTGATCGTGGTACGATCATGTAATTGATCGTGGAACGATCTATGTGATTGATCGTGGTACGATCAATGTGATCGATTGTGGTACCATCATGTGATCGATCGTGGTACAATCTATGTGATCAATCGTGGTACGATCTATGTGATCGATCGTGGTAGGATCTAAGTGTGATCGATCGTGGTAGGATCTAAGTGTGATTGATCGTGGTACGATCAATGTGATCAATTGTGGTACGATTATGTGTGATCAATCGTGGTATGATCATGTGTGATCAATAGTGGTACCATCTATATGATTGATCGTGGTACGATCAATGTGATCGATCGTGGTACAATTTTTGTTTTCAATCATGGTACGATTTATGTGAGACTTTTTTTAAAAAAAAAAAAAAAAAAAATTGTTGCAATTAGAGCCATTTTTTATCAAAACGGCTCTAATTGGAGCCGTTTTAACTAAAAATGGCTCTAATTTGAGCCCTTTTAGAAAAGCGGTTCTAATTTGAGCCATTTTAGAAAAGCGTCTCTAATTTGAGCCATTTTGATTAAAAAAAAAAAAAAAAAAGGCTCTAATTTGAGCCCTTTTTAGAAAAACGGCTCTAATTTTAGCCTTTTTTACAAAAACGACTCTAATTTGAGCCCTATTTAGAAAACGGCTCTAAATGTGATCGATCGTGATAGGATCTAAGTGTGATTGATCGTAGTACGATCAATGTGATCAATTGTGGTACGATCTTGTGTGATCAATCGTGGTACGATCATGTGTGATCAATAGTGGTATGATCTATATGATCGATCGTGGTACGATCATGTGATCGATCGTGGAATGATCTATGTGATCGATCGTGGTACAATTTTTGTGATCAATCGTGATACGATCAATATGATCAATCGTAGTACGATTTATGTGAGACTTTTTTTTTTATTATTATTAAATTGTTGCAATTAAAGCCCTTTTGATAAAAAAAACAGCTTTAATTTGAACCCTTTTTAGAAAAACGGCTCTAATTTGAGCCCTTTCAGAAAATCGGCTCTAATTTGAGCCCTTTCAGAAAAGCGGCTCTAATTAGAGCCCTTTTGATAAAAAAAACAGCTCTAATTAGAGCCGCTTTTCTAAAACGGCTCTAATTAGAGCTGTTTTTGTTACACTAACTCAAACTAATTGAAGCCATTTTATTTAAAACGGCTCTAATTGGAGCCGTTTTGACTATCAAAATACTCAAATTTATTTAGAGCCGTTTTAAAAAAGCGGCTCTAATAAAAACGGCTCAAATTAGAGTCGTTTTATCTATAACAGCTCTAACTAAAGCCGCTTTAGTTAAAAACGGCTCAAATTAAAGTCGCTTTCCTAAAACGGCTCTAATAAAAACGGCTTAAAAAGCCTTTTTTTTTTCTTTTTTTTTGTAGTGTTGTGTCAATTTCAAAGAAAGATCGATTTGATTGCATTAATCACATCACTACAAAAAACTGAGCATTTAGTAACGTGTAAAATTTTACACGTTACTAAATTTAGTAACGTGCTAAATATTTGCACGTTACTAAAGTATTTAGTAACATGCAAATTTTGCACGTTACTAATTTAGTAACGTGTAAAATTTTACACATTACTAAATAGTAACGTGCAAAATTTTGTACGTTACTAACTATTATGTCAATATAATTTTTAAGAATTAGTAACGTGCAAAGTTTTGCACGCTACTAATGTAGTAACATGGAACATTTTGAACGTTACTAATTTAGTAACGTGTAAAATTCTGCATGTTACTAAAAACTATGTCAATATATTTTTTAAAACATAATATAATTTTTAAGAATTAGTAATGTGCAAAATTTTGCATGTTACTACATTAGTAACGTGGACAATTTTGAATGTTACTAAATTAGTAACGTGCAAAATTCTGCATGTTACTAAATATTATGTTAATATATTTTTTTAAAAAAATAATACAATTTCAAATATTTAGTCACGATACTATTTTGCATGTTACTAATTCTTAAAAATTATATTATGTTTTTAATAGAAAACTGGTTTTTCTTTTTTCTTTTTCGTTTATTTTTTTTTTATTAAAAAAAAATTGTTTTCATAATTTTCAACTAAAAAAACCAAAACTTTTTCTTTGTTTAATTTACAATTTTTTTCGTTTTTCTTTAATTTGTTTTTAAAAAATAAATTTTTAGTTTCTTTTTTCGAAAAATTTGTTTTTTCGACCGGAGTAATACACTAGGATCAATTGGATAATTCTATTGATCCTATGATCATGTCATGATCGATCACACGTTAGATCAACCCTATAATTGTGTCAAGTTTGATTGATCGGATGTTCCTGTCACAATAGATCGGACCGATGCACTATGATGAATTAGATATTTGATCAAACCTTCACTTGTGTCAAGTTTGATCGATCATTTGTTTCTGTCATAATCGATTGGACTAGTACTTATTAGGATCAATCGCACGTTAGATCAAACTTTCACTATGTCAAGTACGATTGATCGAACTCTATCACGATTGATCAGACTAATTAATGCACTATGATCGATCGGATGGTCTATCGATTATGTTGATCCATCACGATCGATCGGATGATCTATCAATCCTATTGATCGATCACGATCGATTGGATGATCTATCGATCCGATCAGATGATCTATCGATCGGATGATCTATCGATCATATTGATCGATCACGACCGATCGGATGATCTATCACGATTGATCGGATATGATCGATACTATCACGATCGATTGGATGATCTATCGATCCTATGGATCAATCACGATCTATCAGATGATTTATCGATCCTATTGATCGATCACAATCGATCGGATAGGATTGACACTATAACGATTGATCGGATTATCTAACAATCCTATTGATCGATCAGATTATCTATCAATCCTATTGATCTATCACGGTGATCAATACTATCACAATCGATCGAATATGATCAATACTATCACGATCAATCGAATGATCTATCGATCCTATTGATCGATCACGATCGATTGGATGATCTATCGATCCTATAGATAGTACCACGATCGATAACATAGATCGTACCACGATCGATTACATGGTCGTTCCATGATGGATCACAAGGATCGTACCACGATCGATCACCTGATCGTACCACGATCGATCACATGGATCGTACCACAATCGATTACCTATTCGTTCCACGATCGATCACATGGATTGTACCACGATCGATCACATAAAATCGTACCATGATCAATCAATCACATTGATCGTACCATGATCAATCACATAAATCGTACCACGATTGATCACCTAGATCATATCACGATCGATTACCTGATCGTTGGATCAAAAGAATCGTACCACAATCGATCACATTGATCGTTCCACGATCGATCACATTGATCTATCATAATCGATGGGATGATCTATCGATTCTATTAATCTATCACGATCGATCGGATGATTTATCGATCTTATTGATCG
Source organism: Alnus glutinosa (assembly GCF_958979055.1). Classification (NCBI taxonomy): domain Eukaryota; kingdom Viridiplantae; phylum Streptophyta; class Magnoliopsida; order Fagales; family Betulaceae; genus Alnus; species Alnus glutinosa. The sequence goes on along the minus strand of NC_084895.1, from coordinate 14,466,035 downwards.
ATCACGATGGATTGGATGATCTATGGATCCTATTGATCTATCACAATCGATTGGCTGATCTATCGATCCTATTGATCTATCATGATCGAATGTCTAATCGATTCTAGTGATTGTGATGTGTCAAACGTAAAACGTTTAAAACATTTATACTAATTACATATTAATAACTAATTACTATGTTAGTTTAACATACTATATTCGTGATAGAGTTCAATCGACCAGACTTGATACAGTGAACGTCTGATTGATCCTTAGTAGTTTGATCGATCATAATAGAATAATATGATCGATAGACCGTCCGATCGATCGTGATAGACTTCGATTGTCCGTACTTGACACAATGAAGGTTTGATGGAACGTGCGATTGATCCTAATAAGTATTAGTCCGATTGATCATGACTGGATCACAGGATTGATAGAATATCTGTCACTAATTAGTGACGTGTCAAATATAAAACATCACTAATTATTTCCATTTTTTTTTCTTTTTCCTCCCCTTACAAAAACGCCTCCAATTGGAGCCGTTTTTGTTAAAACACCTCCAATTGGAACCGTTTTTGTTAAAACACCTCCAAATTAAGGGTTTTTTTTTTTTTTCTTTGGAAAAAAAAAAACTGAAAAAAAAAACTAAAAAAATTATTTTTTAAAAACAAATCAAAAAAATTAAAGAAAAACAAAAAAAAAATTTTAAATAAAAAAAAATATTTTTTTTTTTAATTTTTTATTTTTAAAAACGAACAAAAAAAGAACAATTATTTTTTTTAAAAAAAAAACGAACGAAAATAAAAAATTTAAATTAAGAAAAAAAACTAATATATATTATTTTTTATTTTTTAAAAAACTAATATTTTTTATTTTTCAAAAAAAACTAATTAAAAAAAAAGTCCCATCTTTCAAAGAAAAAAAAAAAAAGCCACTCCCCAAAATTTCGCGGGACACGAAAATTTCGTGTCCCGCGCAGCCACTCCCCAAAATTTTTGCCAAATTTTTTGACTTTCAAAATTTTCAACTCTTAAGAACCGGAAGAGGAAGACTTTTTATTTCATTTCTCCCTCTTTTTCTTTACACTTTACTTCTTACTTTTTCTCATTTTTGTCCCTCTCCACTCTCCAGTGAAGAACACGCTTAGCCCAGCTTGGGTTTGTTTTCTCACCACTTTTCCGTGAAAAATACAACAAAAAGAGACCCATATAGCGAAGAAAAAGTTCCGAAAGCTTTTCTTTCACTCTCAATTCAATGGCCTACCATTTCTTCTCCAAAATTTGTGGATTTCATTTTAACGGTTGTGGTTCCGTTTCTGCAATTCTGCCTCAAGCCTCAAAGCCCAAGAGTCTGTAAGTTTATTTTGAAGATTTCCTCTATTAAATTCATTGTTTATATATAAAGCTTCCATTTTCTTTTTTTTTCTTTTTTTTTTTTAGCTTGAAAACTTAGAATCCCATTGATGAGAATCACAAAGAGTGATACTTTATGGCGAGGGCACCATCACTTTTCCGAGAAAAATGAAATGAATTCTTTGTTTTTTCTGAATAAATTTCAAATAGATCTGGGTTCTTCTAATTTCATCGGCTGTGTATTTTTGGGTAAGTTTGTTTGAAGCTCCTAATTGCTGTTTGGGCTCTTTACAATTTGCAGAAAATGGCAGTTTCCTATTATAAAGGTGAACTCTCTCTGTCTCTTCAATATTTCAATTTCTCTTAATTTTTTTCCTCTCTAATTGCTGTTTGGGTTCTTTACGATTTGCAAAAATGGCAGTTTCTTATTTTAAAGGTGAACTCTCTTTCTGTCTCTCTAATATTTCAATTTCTCTTAATTTTTTCTTCTCTAATTGTTGTTTCGGCACAGTTTCACCGAAAGGAGCAAGGAGAGGCTGGCGCGCTTGCAACGCGGTTGTGGTGTTCAGCATGAGCAGGTGTTGCATGTGCACTGTGGCCAAGCGACTCCTCTTCGGCTCTGTCATCATTGAGCTCGACGAGCACTCCGCCGGCCCGGACATACAGGCCGTCCTCTACGAGCTCTGCACCAAAGGCCAGAAGCTCGTCCCGGCTGTCTTCGTCGGCGGCAAGTTCTTAGGCAGCGTCGAAACCCTCATGGCATGCCCACATCAATGGCTCTGGCGTATTTTTTTTTTTTTACATAATTTTAGTAACGTGTGTTCACACGTTACTAAAAATAACACACACACACACACACACACACACATATATATATATATATATTATACACGTTAGTAATTCGCTTTTTTTTTTTTTTTAATTTAGTAACGTGTAAAAGTGTTACACGTTACTAAAATTAGTGATGTGATAAGTTTAACACGTTACTAATTTAAGTGACGTGCAAAACGCTTTTGCGCGTTACTAAATAGTAATGTGGTAACAATTTACACGTTACTAAAATAATATTACTGAGGGATTAGGAACGTGAAAATCACGCCACTGATTTCACGTTACTATAGTTTACTAACGTGCAAATGGCTTTTATATGTTAGTAAACTTAGGTTACTAAAATTGAGAATTTTTGTAGTGCATGATCACTCTAGTGATATATAAGCCAAGCATTTTTTACTTTTGGGAGGTAAATTTATTCAGAAATCCGAATGAGCATATGCCATGTAAAGCAAGTGGTCTGCTATACCAATTATATCAGTGACAATTTGTAACGACCCGCTTTTTAATAAAAAGCGTAAGTGAAAATTTTGATTTTTTTCACGTATTGTTACGACATCAACAACGATGTCATCGAAGTAAAAATTAACAGCGGAGTACATCTTTCTTTTACAATAATACATCAGAGCTTAATGAATAAACTCAATATATAAAATAATAACTATTTGATCTGATATAATAACATACATTTAAATAACAATAAGCGTACCACATGCGGTACGAACATTACGAAATCATTGTATATAAAATTTACAAACTAAAGGTCTTGTCCTTAATCAACCTAGCAGCTCCTATCTTCGTTTCTGCAAAACTCGCATGTGATTGTGGTTAACACCACAATCTCATGCTGTAGTCGAGTGAGTCAACGATCCTCAACCACAGTGACACACTGATTTATATAACCATATACGATGCATTCAAATGATGACAAATATATTCACATACACATGATCATTTTCACCTACAATTATGCTTATCCCTTTTCATTAACTATTCACATACTCAAAACCATATCTCTTGTCAACACATCATTAGCGCTATCTTCTTCGCTAATACTGGGCTTTACTTCCATATCTGTTTTTCTCTGTTTACCCTTCATCCTTTGGTTCATCCATCGGTCTTATCATTAGATTGATGCCTTGGTACATAAACCTCAGTCTTTTTATTAACAGATTCACATCACACCATCATATAATCATGCCAACAACAACATATACATAATTCCAACCAAAGCATACAATCAAATAAAGCAGAGATCACCAGTCATTAAAGACTAAACCACACGTATCATCCTCAGTGAATAAGAAATACTCACAGTCCCCTTTTGTACAGTCTCTCAAATCTTAACTCATCATCTGCAACAAATATATGCACATACATAGGATATTAACATCATCATTCATAAATCCTAATTATATTCACATAAGTACAATTATCGTTTTCTTTTAGAAAATCATTCATATTTATCATTATGAGTTTAAGAGACTCAATATGATAAACATGCATTTAATTTTAAAGACACTCAACCTAGTAAATATGCTTTACATTTCTTATTTTAATTTCCCAAAAACATAGCCCTTTAACCCTTCGGTCAATACCTAATTACAACATTTCTTATCTAAGGATCTACATAACCGAACCCACAAAAATGAACCTTAACATTAAACCATAAAATCCTTCCCAAGCTTTCGACCAACATGAACACCTGGTCCAAAAATATGGCTACACTATCACATTACACACACAACTGGTATACCCGTACAGTGAACATCACAGAGACAAATACTCAAATACCCAATCAAGGCCAACAACACCTCATGGCTAACATCATAAATTTGGTCTCAATACCCAACCCAAGGTCATTACACTTAACACATACCAATCCAAAATAATTCTAGCTTCCAAAATCATCACAAACCAACATCAACATAAAACACTGCTCAAAACTCTACCATTCCTAATCAAAACATCGCAATACAATTCAAACATCACCAAAGACCCACTGTCAACTTCCACCAAATATAGGGAATTCCTTAAACCTCCAAATACACGGTTCTACCCAAAATTCATCAACAACCTACAAGAAACTAGATTATCAAAACAGGGGTATCAAAATCCAAGACTACAAAAATCCCCAAATCAGTAAACAGCCCACACACACCCTCACTGCCAACACTTAACCGACTACTTCAACCGTCCAAATCCTCCACCAACAGGGAACACATCACACACATAATCAAAACCAAACCCAAATCAGTACACAAAATCAACCGGCCAAACAGTAGAGAGACCCCAAACAAAATCATGAAACCCTAATTTCAAAAATCTATAAATTAATCCACAAAATTATAGGATTTATACCTTGGGGATTTTCCTCAATAAATCCACCGGAAAATGCCACTGGCAGTCGCCAGAAAACCGCCGGAAAACACCCATAAAACCGGGTCTTCTTCCGGGTTCAGCGGGTCACAGGTTCGGGTTCTAGGTCACGGGGCTTCGGGGTTCGGCTGGGTTGTACACACGGGTCACGGGCTCACCAGAAACAGCTACTGGGACTGCCGGACATGGAGGATCGGACCTCCGGAAGGGTCGGGTCACATAGGTTCTCCCGAATTCATCGGGTTTGGCTCACGGGTCGCGGGTCCAAGCTCCTGGGTTCGTCGGGTCTCGCGTCCTAGGCACCACCGGAGTAGATCCACCGGTAGCATCGGCCGAAAATTGAGTCGCCGGCGTTCCCTGGGTTCCGGGCTCGCCGGTTCACTCTCTCCCGATCTCTGACTCTCCCTCTCTCTCTGTCTCATCTCGTCTCTCTCTCTCTCACTCCCTCATCCGTGAATCTCTCTCTCTCTCTCTCTCTCTCTCTCTCTCTCTCTCTTTCTCTCTCACCCTCAATCTCTCTGATCTCTCTCGTCTCCCCCTGTGCCTCTCGGGTAGAAGAGGAAAGAAGAAGGAACGAAGATCAGAGAGAAAGAAAGAAGAAAAATAAGAAATAAAGAAGAGAGGTGCGTGGGATTTAAAGAGAGAGGGGGATTTATTTTACAAAATATCTTCCATAAAAATATCTCTAGGTATTATGTATAATTCTTTAAAATTATAAACTAAGTCCGTTTTTATTCTAGTTCGTTTTTTTTTGTCAATATTATTATCTCCATAATATTATTACACCATTTATTAATTACTAAACCCCTTATTTATTTTATTGGTCTTCACACAATTAATTAAGGATGCCATTCTCATGTCCCTCCTGATGAAAATAAAAGGCAATTTATAGTTGGCTACAAATATTAGTCTCTTAAATGAGTACTGCATCTATATCTCGATTAAGATGGGAAACATGCATTATGGGCGCAACGGTTTTGGAATTTTTATTTAATTACAAGTTTGATCAATCACATGTATTTATTAACAAATAAAAAACATGTAAATAAACATACCAACAATAATGGATTTGGAGAATTCTCTAAGGCTATGCTCCTAGCAGGCCAATGCCCATGACAATGTGGGGAATTTTCTAGAGTACCACAAGTACTCGGACCAAATCCCATATATCCTGCAGTTGGATCGAAGGTTGTTTGGATTCCCGCTAGTTGAGTGTTCCCAATAATGAATATAGTATCATTGATTGGAATAAATGCCAAACAGAAAATGCTCTCACCAAAAATACTATGGTCTTGCTCAACTAGAATGTTTGTTCTTTTCAACGTCAGGATTGGACCGGCTGAAAAGAAAAATGACACATTCGGAACCTGAACCGACTCTAAGCCAGATAGGTTGTAGCACGTGTCAAAAAGGGGGTTCACAAAGGAGAGCCGTGGAAGATTTAAGGTTTTTGCAATGTAAGCATTACGAAAAACCTCGTAAACAGGCATCGGTAAGTGGGTATACGTCGTGCCCGAATCAATAATCACTCCTCCAAAGCCCTTTTTTGACGTTGTGAAGCTGTTTAGGGGATTGGGCAGTAGCATGTCTCCAATCCCAAGGCCCGAGAGCTCGATGGAATAAGAGGTCTGCATTTTTGAGTTGCGAAGCAAGGGGATCCATGCGGTTTTTGTTGGCAGCACCGCACCTGGAAGGCTGAAATTCAACCAACCTGTTGACCCAAAAATCGAAATGGGCGGCAAGCAATAACTGAACATGTCAGCCAATCCTTGGAGCCGAAGTTGAGTCGGCAATGAAAATGGCCCACCTCCAAGGCCCATCAAGCCATTGATATCAGGCACCATGAAATTGTTCAAGTGCCCGCACCCCGTGAACACATTCAGAATAGTGGTGCTTCCAAACTTGAGCGTCTAGAGTGCAAGAGAGCCCTTCGTAAAGGAGCCGTCCAAATATTTCACCTCGTATTGACATTGATTGTTGTTGCAATCGAAGTGATTACAGGCGGCAGCGTCACAGGGTACCACAAAAAAGGAAGAGGAATTTAGGGGATCGAATATGAGGCTCCCTGACGTTTGGTCACAATTACATGGTTTACACTCAAACCATGTAATGTCGCTCCCCGTGTCTATAATCAGATTCTGGCTGAGCGGGGGGGTACCCAGCCCTATACTAATAAAGTATAATCCAAATTCAAAAGATTGGGAAAAAATCTCTGCAGACATGAAGAGATTAGGAGGTGTTGGTGGCGTTAATGTTGGCATTGGAGGGGGAGGTGGCGAAGAAGATGGCAATGGAGGGAGAGTTGGAGATATAACTAATGGTGCGGAGGGCGTGGTGGTCGGAAGTTGTGCTAAAGTTAAAGTGAATAAGGGGTTGATGATGGTCAGTATGGTAAGGAGCGAGACGAGAGATGCCATGGGTAGTGGGGTACGTTAGAGATTGTAGCTGAGAGTGTGAAGCTGAGAGTGTGTGAGTGAGAGACAAGGAGTGATTGAACTACAGATAAGAAGATAGACAGAAGGAAACTGTCTTAGTGTAAGGAAGTAGATCGAGAAATTAAAGAACACTAGTTGATATGAAAATAATGATCAATGAGAGTGGTTTATATAGAAGTGGAGAAAGCATCGAGTTGTTTTCCAAAAATTCCATACGCCACCAACCTATATATCATCGCCTCCCACGAAATGACTTTAAAAAATAATGCAAATATATAATATTGGGGGACCATTCATGTGTTTCTAGCTATCGACTCAAGTTGTCTAGCTCATAGTGCTTTTTCCTTAAACGTTAGGGGAATTTGAAAAAAAACTTTTCGTCTGTTTTTCCCAAACTCTTTGAAGGAGGACGACAGCATAGATACCCTCCCCATCGCATCGGGCATGCTTCTTTTTCTCATTCATTTACTAGCTTCTTCGATCCATCTGCTATTTCTCTCTCATATCAACCTGGGTCGTTGAAGTACACATTCAGACTCTACGTTTGATAAGTTAAAACGAGAAAAAGGCAAATAAGCCAAAAAGCCAAATGTAAGATTAATATTCGTGTGTCAATATCAGAAGTTTGAATGCATTACGCACTGCTTGAAAAACAAAGGAACATGTGCAACCCCGCCCACTTTCGGAAGGCTCTTAAATTATTAGTGTCAATGTGTGAGCGAGAGGGCATGCATACAAGAACTCTTTCCATTTTGGGCAGGCAAGAACTCTAAAAATGGTAAGCTAGGATTGTGGTGGTCCGTCTCTCACTTTTGCATGCGAGGAATTAAAGTTCAATATATGGTCCCGAGTTGTTTTCCAAATATTCCATACGTCACCAACTATCATCGCCTCCCTCGAACAGACTTTAAAAAATAATGCAAATATATATATGCTATGGGCCGGGACCATTCATGTGTTTCTAGCTATCAACCGATCGATAAGTTCACCCATAGTGCTTTTTCCTTAAACGTTTTAGGGAATCTGAAACAAGACTTTTCGTGTGTTTTTCCCAAACGCTTTGAGAGGTTCGAGGACGACAGCATATATTGATACCTTCAGATTTTTTAGGCTTATGTCGCAGCACATAAGTCCGCATAGAATAGTTAGTATAATCTTCATATATTATTTTTTTTTTAAGTATTTTAGCTAATAAGAAACATATTTTTTATTAGTTTATTTTTTTGCATTGTGTTATGACAATTAGACCTAATTAATGGTTATGTCTTATGACCTAACCGTCTTCTATATAAGTGTAACCCTACTCAATGGAATATTATGCTGAATATTATGAAAATCTATACCATTTTGGTTGTTTTGGAGATCAAGACTTTCTCGAAGTAGTCATTGGAGATTACGACTCTCTCGAAGTAGCTCATATCCATTTTATTTGTTTCTTTTTATTATTTGATTGCATCAAGTGGTATCAGAGCGAATGTTGATTGTTTTCTACAATAATCTCTGATCTACATCGTCACAATGTCTTTTTGGAATTAATGAAGAGGAACGAGCGAGAATAGACAAGATGCGGTCAATATGCCTCACATGCAAAGAAGAAGCAAGCAAACCAATGGAGGAGATCATTTACAACCCCGCCCACTTTTTCTCTTTTCTTTACTTTTCACTACTCCCGCTTTAATGAGTGATCCAGCCTGCCCAGCCACTAGAATGTGAGTGTGATTTCTAAGAAGTATTATATATTCATAACCAAACGCGTACAATACATGCTCTGAATTCAAGCGCTGTTTCCGCATAACCATGCACAAAGAGTAGTGCAGATATTCAATTATATGTTGATATGTAGGCTTTTATTTCTATGTATTTAACTAATTTTATCTAACTAATTTGGGTTATTTCTTAAGTTAATTAAATCTGTGAAAATGGTGCGCATTATCTACCATTGTTGTAAAATTGAGTTATTGGGTACGTAGTGTCACAAGTTTGACAAGACATGTGAGAATTATAAGTCTAAAGCTAGCCCCTGTAATTGGTGCGATGTCTATATGGTTTGAAATATTGTTATGGGTTTTATTTCGTGGGGTCTGACATACATAGTATGGGATGGAGCAATTTTTTGATCAAGATATACTACCGTGATTGCATCTTATCGGTTGGACAGAGATGGATCGGTTCTTAAGCATGCATGAATGGCATTGTACTTGCAAAATAGAGAGATCGAGCGTCAGAGGGTCCTCGATCGGCCAAAGCCGAGAGTACTCTAATGCTCAAGTTAACACAATTGTATTTGAAATATAAAAGTGGCTTGGGTTAATTCTTCCAAGAGCTCGAAGGAATTCAATTGAGAGTGATCGAGAGTGAGACCCCTTCCCTCAAATCTATATTTGGGATTTAATTAAATATGCATGTCTAATCATGGTGTGCGGTGCGCAATTCTTAACCACTCCAGCAATTAATAATAAATGCTACAGATTCAATAACTATTTTCATTGATTTATTCCGGATAAAGATTGATGGGATAATACAATGTTTCCGGGTAGCTAGCTTATAATTAAGTAATGTTTTCCAATGGAAAATTCCAATATTTGGGATTGCTTTTTGCCTTATACTAATTAATAGACAAAGTCTTCTTTTAACTCAAGTTGGAGTTTTTTTTTTTTTTTTTTTTTTTTTTTTTTTTTTTTTTTTTTTTTTTTTTTTAACATCATCTATTAAATTGACATGTCTTTAAAATATTTAAACTGTACGTTTAATAGACTAAATTGAATTTTTTTTTTCAAACTCAATTTAAAAAAAAAAAAAACTTCATTATCTTTTTTTATAATTTCTATTTAGAACAAAAGACAATGGCCGGGAGAGAGCGAAGGATTAAAGGAGAATAATGCTATTGTCGCATTATCCTTTTAGAAATCCATTTCAACCCCAAACATTATTGGTTATTTTGAAAAATTAAGCAAAGATATGATAGAACAATTTAGTAAATTTTGTCAATTTAAGGGTTAAACACAAAATTACCCCTAATTACAGCGATTGGCCCTTTGGGTTTCATATTATAATGAAGATTTTTTCCTTATTAATAAAAGAAAAGAAAAAGAAAAAGAAAAAGAAAAAGAAAAAGAAAAAGAAGAAGAGAAAGAAAAATTCATCAAACCAAAATGGGGTTTTGGTTTCTATCCATTTGTAGAGAAGCAAAATTATTCCATTGTAAAGTAATTCATACACTTACTTCTTTACAATTAAAGAATTACTTTAGTTTTCTTTTTTGTGTGAAGTAACTATTTCATCTCTTCTTCTTTCTTTCTTTTTTTTTTTTGATAGAAACTATTTCTTCTTTATATAAAGAAATAAAATCCAAATGTTATGCTTTATAGATATGTTATTTGCACAACTCTTATATAACAATCGCGCTACAATGTTGATGTGAAATGATACACTTGTTATATATAAGTTTTTTGTTAATCATTATGATCATATATATATATATATATATATATATATATATATATATATATATATATATATATATATATATATATATATATATATATATATATATATATTTTTTTTTTTTTAAAAAAAAAAAACTAAGATTACGAGAGATAAGGACTATAAAATATGGTAGGGCTATTAGAGAAGAAAGATTGATAAGTTGTAAGAAATAAGACGATCGAAAAACCCATTTTGAAAGAAGTCTTCTCCATTATCTTCTTAATATTGGTGTTGGAGAGTTTGTAGTGACTTGATAGTTGTATCTGCTTGCTAATGACATTTCAAGTACTCCCCACTCAATATTTTACAGTGTGTTTGTTTTTTATTTTTAAGGCAAGGAAAATCAAAGAATTGAAGGTTCAATTAATTTAGAATTGACAATTGATAAGTCTTGAAATATTCTATTCAAGACCCCTTAATTTACATTTGTTATAACTAGTTTTTTTTTGCAAATATAACGTTTTGTTGTAGTTGTGTTTTGTCTTATTTTTCATGTCTTAATTGAAATGTAGTTCAAAATAACCAAATTAAACTTGGAAATACATCAAGGGCGATATGGTCATTTCCAGAGTTTAAAGTTGCTCCTGCCAAGTGAAGAATCGGCTAAGGCAAATTGATCGATTGACTTTATAATCGATAGATCTAATCATCAGTCGAGGAAAAATCGATTGTGCGAGATGTGATCGATCAAGACAGGGCAACCACGAATGCGATCGATCGACTTTATAATCGATCGATCAAATCTGAATATTTTCATAACAATGTTAACATGTCACTCTTCAGATATTTTCAAAATATCTTAGATATTTCTAAAATATCTTAGATATATAGAAATATCTAAGATATTTCAGAAATATCTCTTATCTTGTCTCTTCCTTAGATATTTATAAACTCTCTTCTCTATAAATAGGAGGCTGTAGAGATCGAGAGTTATTTTCATGCATCTTTTGGGGGTTTCATATTTTCTCAAGTGTATCACTTAATTTCTTTATGTTTTCTATTTCCTTTGATGCACATTCTCTGGGCCAAAATCTAGAGAGCACTTCTTCTTCGTTTTCTTCTTTGTTCTAGCTTAGTTTCTTTTCCTTTTAATTTCTTTTTGTAATCCAAATTTCATAGATTAATATAGTTGTTTTTAGTTTTTTTGAATCTTATTTCTGTACAGTTTTTCATAGAATTCAAGCTTAGATTAGTTTCTTTCATGTCTAGCTAAATCCGTTCTTAGGGTTTGATCGAAATCTTTTCCGAAAACCATGGAGTGTTCTTGAGTTTTTTTTTGATATGTTTGATGATTTTGTAAGACTAGAGGATCTCAAAACTCATGCTAAAAGGTTTTGTTTTTAATATTCCAATCCATTTATTCATGAAAAAGAGTTATACTTGTCTATGAGTTTTCTTACTTTCTTAAGTAAAACCAATGTTCTTAAAAGGGAATGATGTCTTTTGCAATGGTTTTATTTGACATAATATGTGTTTACTTATTAGAGTTACCTTATAGGGTATACCAAGGAGCACCGGTCATTTTATACATTTGGTAGTGTAAAATGTCTTTCCATACTAATTTAATCTTTACATGAAATAGATCAGTGTGAAACTAAGATATCTTATCATTGTGGCCTAACTAGGGTGTTCATGTATGGTGTATGCTTATTAGGATGTTTTATAGAGTAGCTAGTTAGGGAGCATCAATCCCCCAAACCTTTGATAGTATAATTGCTTTTTCATTATAGTTTAAATCTTTATATGGTAAGTGTTGATATGAAACTAGATATTTTATCATTACGTCTTAACTAAAGTATTTTCATGTTGAGGTCGTCGTAATGGTTGACGCCCATTACGCGCTCATATCATGTATGTTACATTGGTTGAGGATTTGATAAGATCATTACCCAAAGTTTATTTTAAGTTTATTTTCATTTTCTTGTTTTTATAAATTGATCCATTGTAGCTTCAACTCTACAACCTTTACTTTGTTTTTATTTTTAATTTAAGTTAAATACGTTCTTGGAATATCCTGTTACACAAAACAATCCTTCAATCTCTGTGTTTCGATAACCCTTACTATAGTACAATTGATTCGTATTATTGCAAGTGGTAAAACTCATATAAATTTAAAATTCACGTATGGAGTCGTCTAGACTCGACGTACCACCAACCATAATCTAATTAAATACAATTAATATTTACAATGAATCACTCCCTTTTATTTAATGAAATAAAATCATTGTCTTTAATATAAAGTAATCAATTCTTAACAAGAGAATCATAGTCCAAGACAATGACATTATAGTAAAAAAAACCCTAGCCGCCTCCTTTCTCTTCGATTCTTGGTTGAGGGGGGAGGAGACTTGCCCCCTAACCCCCCTGCTTTTGCTTTCCGTCTCTGTTCTTTGCTTTTTGTTTGTTTGCTTCGGCCCGACATTGAGCCGTGGGCTGCTGACTTTCTTCTCTCTTGGTGGCGCTATGTGAAACCAAGAGGTGAATGTATTTTTCTCTAATCCTTTAGAGGATTTGGAGTTTGTGAGCTTCAATCTATGTTTTGGGTTGATCTTGGTACTATGCCATTCTCGGTTTTAAGGCCATTTTTGAAGCTAGATCTATGATTCCTTGTCAATCTATGCATATCACGCACCCCTTTAGGGTGTTTGTCGTCATCTTCCACCTCTACTACAACCAGGCGTGATTTTCCCAGCTGTCCGTACACCGGAGCGTGGTGTGCACAAGCCAGCAAGTGCTCCTCCCTCGTTGACATGTGTTAATTCTTCATCTCCTCCAGTTTGCAGTCGGTGGATCCCAGGAGATTTGATGGTTCTTCTGATGGTGAGGGGTTCTGGTGAGGGCGCGTGACCAGCGACGCCCTGTGCTCTTTGCCAGCCAATGTTGTTTAGTTTGTGTTTTGCTTTTCTAAGTTGTGTTTTGTTGTTTACCCCTGCAACCTGTCTTGGTAGATTTTATATCTAAACTGTAATAGTTGTTTTTAGATTAGATCCTGCTCTATTTTCTCATCAGATTGGAACTCATTGTAAAGAGAGGTATTATTTTATGTCCATTTGCAAAGGCAGCTGCTCCCCAAGTCTGGATTTAGTCCTAAACTTTGTTTTTAGAAGTCTTTGTACCCCTAATTACAGCGATTGACCCTTTAGGTCTCATATTATAATGGAGGTTTTTTCCTTACTTAATAAATAAATAAATAAATAAGAGAAAGAAAAATTCAACAAATCAAAATGGGGTTTCATTTCTGTCCATTTGCAGAGAACCAAAATTATTCCATTGTAAAGTAATTCACAAGCTTCTTTACAATGAAAGAATTACTTTTGTTTTCTTTTTTTGTGTGTGTAGTAACTATTTCATCCCTTTTTTTTTTTTATAGGAACGAATTCTTCTCTATATAAAGAAATAAAATCCAAAAGTTATGCTTTGCAGATATTTTACAACAATTGCGCTATAATGCTGATTTGCAAAATATTTTCAATTTTTTTTTTCTTTTTTTCAAAATGAAGCATAGTCCATCACTTAACTATCTCTATTTCACATCAGCATTGTTGTGTAAGAGTTGTGCAAATAACATATCTCTATACTTTAAAGTTCATGTTATCAAAATGATGCCTCCTCTTTCTCTACTCTTCAAAGAAATATTATTATTATTATTATTATTATTATTATTATTATTATTATTATTTTGTGAAGTAGCAAAATCTTTAAAAGGTTCAGAAAAAAAAAATCAAATTCTTTAAAATTGAATGAAAATTCATATAGTTAAAATGGAGTCTTTCTTCTCTCTTACTTCTAACTAAATAAATCTATATGATAAAAATGAGGCTCAGTTCCTTCATCTTTTAGCCTGCATAAAGATATATATTACATGCATAAAAAATATATAAGTACTCATTCAATTAAACCCACTTTAATATTATCTTGCAGACCTATGGCCTGCTCAACTATCAGGTAGCCGCATAAGGCTCTCAATTTAATAAAGCCCCCAACTTCTTATTACTAATAAAAAATTATTTTATATAAAAAAAGAAGAAGCAAATGATGCAGAAAAAGAAAAGAACATTCGGTCTTTAAATTTATTAGTATTTAATTTATATTTTGAGAGTGGATGTTATTTTGTAATCGTTATTAAGATTTAATTTATGTTTTAAGAGTTGGTATGCAATTGGGCTTAGTCCAAAAGTCAGTCACATTATGGTTAGGGTTAGGATTCACTGTCTTAGTCTGTTTAAATATATTTTTCGATTGTAATAAGCATACTATGATACATGTCGGTACAATTTTCGGTTTGGTGATGTGTCTTCTTTTGATATGCTCTCTCCATGACCTACAAGACAATAAGATTAAACACATAAGCTTGTCTGGTGTTCAGACGGGGTCCCACTGCAATTCTTAAGTTAGATTCTAATAAATAAATATCATGGAATGTGAGAGCACGTGAATATCAGAGAGATCAGAGAATTTTGATACCTAAGGTAACAACCTATTTATAAACATAATTATGATACATTACGAGTGCTTTGATTATATTTCAATTAGGATTCTACTCCTCAGACTGTGTGGGATGAGACATTATATGGTGGAGAGTCCAATTCAGGTAGGACTACCCTTCAACCAAGTTTAAACAGGCCTCTTATCCAACATTTTGTGAAATAAGGGCTTATCCTAGAAAATCTAGGATAGATTCACTCTATGATTTTCTAGGGATCATGAATTAGATCCTCCTATAATCCCGTACGAAAATTCTGGGACAAGTATTCCAGTATGAGGAATGTTAGAACTCATTCTAGTGTTCTTCTAGAGTCCTTTGATGCTAACATGACACTTTTCTTTTTCTTTTTTAATAAAAACAAGAGAGAGAATTCAAATTGTAGTTTTTTTAATTAAAAACATGGGTCATGTCAAATACAAAGACCCTCTAAGGGCACTAAAATGAGCTCTAACATTTCTCATTCCAGTATATTCCATCCTTATCATTTCGTGGTAATCTCGAGAAATCCGTTCTTGGGACCAACTGAATATGGAGATTCCGTATGCATTCTTCTCGTGCTCTCAGGACAACAATGCTCCTAGACTTATCAGCCTTTTCAATTCTTGGTCCTGGCAACCGAAGTATATTCTTAATATTCTCTAAGGTGCTTTTAAGACTGTGATGACTGACCGAGTCTTCATTGGTCTTTCTTTGGGTCAGTTGAACCGACTAGCCCTACATGCTCGTTCATGGGCTTTGGGAATGATAATTTCCCCAACAATATAGATTATGATGAATGAAAATCTATAATTTGTTTGAGACGTGATTTCTCTCTTCTTTTGGTGGTGAGACTCTGCCAAGGTCAATGAGACTTTGGTCTAACCTATCATCTTCATTATTTTGGTGAGACTTTGAACTAATATACTTTTTTTTTTCTTTCTGTCCTGAGTCATTAATGCTCTAATTACACTTACTTATTAGAGAAAGCATTGATATCATTCGATTCTCTTTAAAACTTTAATTCAATTCAGCCGCATTAAAAACTGATTCTCCAACTTTCAACGTTTCATTATTGAAATAAGCTTTAAAAAAATTGATGGCATTAAATAAGAGAATCAAACAATATTAAAGTAATTCTTAAATTATGTATTAAATTCTAAGGAGATGGGGAATAGAAAAAAAAAAAAAAAAAAAACATTCATCTTCTTTACATGTTCAAAATGGAAAATGAAAGAGAAATACTATATCTTTTACATACTAGAAAACTAAATCTTTTACATAGTACTGATCATTTTGTTGTACAAGCATATCATTGATATTTATAAACTTATTTTAAAATTATGCGAATTTATATAGAACTAATTTGACTTTCTCTATGCAACATGAAAATATTAGATAATCTTATCATAAAAATTAAAGTGAATTCTAAATACTTGATTTCAATGATCATTTTTTTTTATCTGTTTTTAAAATCTATTTTATTCTAGTCATAATCTAAAAAATTATTAGAATAAAAAAAAAAGATTATTACTAGAATAACTTATTAATGGTGATTCACTTCTTTTCTTTGTAAACTAATTAATTTCTTGAACCATATATATATATTATTTTTTAGGAGTTAATTGGATAAGCATTTTAGGGTCTGTTTGAGTTTGAGATTTCAAAATGTGCGATTTAAAAATAGTAATTTTAAAATGTACGATTTAAAAATGTAATTAAGCGTTTGGCAAAATTGCAGTTTGGCCTTTAAAATCGCAAGTTAGCCTTTTAAAATACTGCGTTTTCAAAAAAACACCCCATTGCCTGCGATTTCAATAAGCATTTTTCCGCGTTTTCAAATCGTAATTTTTTAAAAACGCAGTTTTCAAATAGTTCATTTTCTGCGATTTGGTTTAAAATCGCACTTTTTCCTTACGAAATCGCAATCCCAAACTCACTCTTAATTGCCTGGCCAATATAGGCCTCAAAGACATTATGTGTTTTGCACAAATTTACTATTTCAAAGATGTATAAAATTTTGTTCAAAAAAAAAAAAGACGGATAAAATTTTCGTGTTTTCGATTCTCGAAACAATTATTTTCTCTTTTCTTTGAATACATGCTCTCTCTCTCTCTCTCTCTCTCTCTCTCTCTCATCCTTTTTTTTATAATTGGGATAATTGCACCACCGGTCCTTAGGGTATGCCATAATTACAAATCACTCATATGGTTTAAAAAGTTCATGGGAGGTCCTTGTGGTTAACTGTAATTACAAATCGATCCATTGAGCCGAATTCCGTTAATTTTTCTTTACAAATTCCGTTAAATACCATGTCAGCGCCACATCAAACCAATAAAATGACAACATATGTCCATCTTAATGAAAAAAATAAATAAATAAACTTTTTTTTTTTTTAAAAAAAAAAAAAAGTAAAATTCAAAATAAAAACAAAAAAAAAGGGAGGAGGTGGCATGCCGCCACCCCCAATGGCCTGAAGGCCATCCCCAGACCTTCTAGGGTGGCTTGATAGCCACCCCCAGCGTTTGGGAAGGCCGCGACCACCCCCAGAGGTGGCCAAGGGTGGCGGGCGGCCACCCCCAGTGGCCAGGGGTGGCCATAGGGCCAATCCTAGTAGGTCCAGGGGTGGCCTGAAGGCCACCCCCAAGCCATTAGGAATGGCTACACGCCACCACCAGCGGCGACCCCCATTGGTTGGGGGTGGCCAAGCCAACCCAAACGGGTGGCTGGGCCACCCCTTCCTTTTTCTTTTTTCTTTTTTCTTTTAAAAAAAAGTTTATTTATTTATTTTCTAATAAATTTATATTTTTTTATTAAGATGGACAAGTGTCACAATCTTATTGGTTTGATGTGGCGCTAACGTGGCATTTAACAGAATCTATCAAAAATTTTAAAGGAATTTGACTCTAATGATCGATTTGTAATTATAGTTTATCACAACGATCTCCCATTAACTTTTTTAAATTATAGGGAGTGATTTGTAATTATGGCATACCCCATAGACCTGTGGTGTAATTATCCCTTTATAATTTTTCAAGTACTTAGTCTCTTTCTCTTTACTATTTGAAAACTAAAACTTTGGAAGATATTTTATAATTTCAAAAACTGTCTTTTCAAAATAACGTCTCAATAAAAAAAAAAAAATCATGTAATAATGTATGGAACTTTTCTTTTTGAAATGGCATCTCAATAATGAAACAATTCATGGAGTAGTATAAGAACACAATTTAGTATTTATTGCATAAGGCATAAAAATAAAATAAAATAAAATTTTAATTGTAACCACTTATCTAAATAATTAATTGTAATACACTCTTTAAGTTCTACCTCAAATTTTTTGGACCGCCGCCTATTTGTCCGGCTCTCTAGTTTCTCATCTCTAAGGTGAAAGTTAGGGTTGTTGGTTATTGTCTCTTCCCAGCTTCCAATGTAGGAGTTGTATGGTTGCTCTGTTTTCCCTTTTTCTCCCTATTGTTTAGGCTTTGTTAATAACGAAAGGATTAACAATGGTTGAGAGTGATGGGATTCTTCCCCTTACTAAAGGGCAGAAACAGGGTATCTCTATTGGTGATGATGAGATAGAAGATTTGAGGATAAAGGGTTCAAAGTGCCTTGTTGGAAGACTTGGTGATGCAAAGAAGATCAATGAGGAAGCTTTCAAATCAGTGCTTACTCGAATATGGCGCATCAGAGGTCATCTCTTCTTTAAGGAAATTCAGGATAACCTATGGTTATTCGAATTTTCTGATGAGGAGGATCAATGACGTGTTCTGGAGGGCCGCCCGTGGTCTTATGACCGCACCCTATTGATTTTGAATGTTTTCAACGGTAAAATACCACCGTCCCAAATGGTGTTTGACAGTTCACCTATATGGATTCAAATCCATGATATGCCGTTGGGATGTATGAATCGGGTGGTGGCGAGGAAGGTTGGAGAATCCCTTGGTCGGGTGGAAGAGGTGGCTATTTGCAGAAGACAATATGGGGTAGGGAAGAAGCTTGAGAATCCGTGTGGCTATAGATCTCTTCCGACCTTTGGAGCGGGGGAGGACACTATTAATGACGGGAAACCAGTGTTGGGTTCATTTCAAATATGAAAAACTGCCATCTTTCTGTTACAGATGTGGCAGAAACCTTCACTGCCTGAAGGGTTGCCTTGAAAAGATTCCTATGAAGAAAAACATATTGAAGGAGCCCCTGCATGAGGCTCATGGCTCTGTGCAGACGATCTAGCTTGAGGACCTAAATTTGTTGAAGGGCAAAGAGGGACTCGGTCTCCTTCTCCAGTTGATGGGGAGGCGCAGGGCGAGACCTAGACGGAGGCGACACTAGGAAAGGAAAGATTTCTGTTGGGGATAAAATCAACCCCGAGGGCACGTGGATCTTAACCGTGAATCACCTCAATGTTACATCTCGGACATTTATCATGACCCTGTATAAAGATTGTCTGGATATGGTAACACCTCAGACCTACCGAACTCAATAACTGTGCAAAATATCCCGAGATCTCCTAATATGATCGGAGCGAACCTGGATTTTGCTGCCTTATTCAAATCTCTTGAAGATAAGGTCGAGATTCAAACCAACTGGGACTCAAACTCTTAGTCCAGTTGGGTTTCGAGAATCCCAGTAGGTTTGTAACGTAACCATAAGCCTATAAATAAGACTACAACACTAGGTATCTTCTACACACAGATTCTCTGAGCTTTTGAGATTATTGATATTCTTCAGAAAATTAGTTTGAACTGACTTAGGCATCGGAGTGGGAGAAGTCGACACCCCCGACTAGTTGTTTGTTATTTTGCAGGTTTCGATCTAAGCCAATTAAGGGAGACAACAAATTACAAGTCGACACGTCACCATACCAAAAACTGTACCAACAATTTGGCGCCGTCTGTGGGAACGATTATTCATTTCTTATAAAAATCCGTCATGGTGACTACGCGACATTCTAATCCGGCCCAAAACAAAACTCATGAAGAAGAATGATGCCCTAATCTAGGCCGAGATGATGTTCGCAGAGAAGCGGAGTCTGCCAATCCAGAGGCCAGAATAACCCAGCTGAGCCGACAATTGGCTCAGGCGCAGAAGAATGTGGAGGACTTGCTGGCTCAGAATGCCTTGCTGACAGCTGCTCAGACACCACCACCATTAAATCATCATGAGGTCGAAGGAACAAATCCTAATGGAAACCCGGAAGGGTTAGGGGAGAGAGCCGAGCCACGGATCGAAGACCATGCGGAGCCTGTTAACCCGGTTCAACCCCCACCAACGGATGCTGAAAGAATGCTGCAGTAGATGGTCCTAGACCTAGATACAAAGTATGATGCACTGTCGAGAACTATGGATCGAAAACGCGATGGGAAAGAATCTCTTGTGGATAACCTCTTCCAGTACAAGGAGTCTATATTCACCAAAGAAGTATCCAACTTCGACATGCCCGAAAAATTTAAGGTACCCAAAATCTCTGTTTTTTCAAGAAGTGGAGACTCGATGGAGCATCTGGATAATTTCTGCTCTCATATATCCTTGCATAAGACACCCGACGATGTGGCATGCCGGGCTTTTTCTCTCACCTTGTCCGGAAAGGCCTGAGACTGGCTCAGAAACCTTCTTCCAAGGTCAATTGATAATTTCGATACCCTTGGTCGGAAGTTCCTGGCCTAGTTTGTGTCCGAAAGGATCAGGAATCTTTGAAAGATTATATGTGGAGGTTCAACCAGGAGAAGTTGGAGATGGAAAGCGCGCCAGACGATTTTATTTATGGTGCAATTTTCCAAGGGCTGAAGAAAGATGGACCGTTGATGGCTGACTTGGTGTTAAAACCACCAAAGATCTCCATACCTTCATGGTAAAGATGGACAGGTACATTAATCAGGAGGAAACGCTCCGAGCCCTTCTCGATGATTCTCAGTAGTAGCCTTCCATCGAGAAACCCAAGGGAAAGAAGAATTCTGAGGCCACACAGGATGCTAGTCCTGAGGAGTACAAGAAGGCAAAGAAGAATTTCGGAGATTACAAGTGGACTAAAAAAAAAATCCAAACTACTAGAGGCCGAGGCCCATCCCAAGAAATCCGCCTCCACGCTTGGCTCACAAATACTGTGCATTCCATGATTCATATGGTCACCTGACTGAGCAGTGTGTATCACTGAGACAAGTGATTGAGAAGTTCATTAAAAATGGGAAGTTGGTCCGATTTCTCGTCAATGAGAGAAACCAACAGGAGCGGGACCAATATCCGCGGCCAAGAAGAGAAGAAGATCGAAATGAAAGGAGAAACTATCAATCGAGGCGGGAAGAGAGAAGAGGTAGAAGCAGAGAACCAGCACCTCGGCCTCGAGAGGATGAAAGAAGGGAAAGAAGTAGGAGTAGAGCTTGGCAGGAACAGTAAGGCAACCTTCCCATCATACACACCATCTTGGGAGGATTTGGAGGTGGAGGAGAGTCTAATTCGGCTCGAAAGGCTTACGCCAAGCAGCTGGATGATTTCGAAGTGTATTCAGTTCAAAAGCCCCCCATGACTTAGAAATGTAACCCTATGGTTATAGGGTTTTCGGATGATGATTATGCTGGAGTCTCACTTCCGCACACAGACGCCCTTGTGGTCACTCTAACAATAGCGAATTATCAAACTCGACGGATCCTTGTTGACACAGAGAGCTCGGCCGACATTCTGTTCAAGTCAGCCTTTGACTACATGGGAGTCCCACAGGAGAAGGTGGTCCCAGTCTCATGCCACTTATTGGGATTCGCTGGAGAGAAGGTGCTGCCTTTCGGTTTGATTGATCTCCCTGTTACGGCAGGGACTTATCCGAGGCAAAAGGTCATCATGGTGAAGTTCCTGATAGTTGACAGAACGTCCGCATACAATGCCATTTTTGGAAGGACAGCTCTCAACGATTTGAAACCTGTGACCTCAACACCACATCTCAATATGAAGTTCCCAACGGAAGAAGGAGTTGGAGTGGTTAAGGGGGACCAAAAGGAGGCAAGACGTTGTTACAACTTGTCACTAAAAATCACCCCGGAGCAGCACAATCTGGGTGAGAAAGTTAAGGAAGACGGGAAATAGCAATCACTGTTGGGGGAGCCTATGGAAGGCTTGGAGGAGTTCGAAATAGGTGATCCGGGAAAGAAAGTTCGTATAGGCTCACAACTCCCCCAACATGTGAAGGAAGATCTGTGGCATTCCTGAAGCACAACAGTGATGTATTTGCTTGGAGCCACGAAGATATGTTGGGGATAGATCCCATGATTATTGTCCACAAGCTGAATGTGGAACCGAGTCATTGACTAGTGAAGCAAAGAAGAAGAACTTTCACTGCTGAACGAAATCAAGCTTTTTCGGAAGAGGTAGAGAAGTTGTTAAAAGCCGGATTTATCCGGGAGGTGGATTACCCCGAATGGCTAGCCAATGTGGTACTAGTAAAGAAATCCAATGGAAAGTGGAGGATGTGTGTAGACTTCACTGACTTAAATAAAGTATGCCCGAAGGATAGTTTTCCCTTTTCTAGGATCGATCTATTGGTGGATTCGACGTCCGGGCATGAGCTCCTAAGCTTTATGGATGCTTTTTCGGGATACAACCAGATTTACATGGAGGAAGCAGATCAAGAGAAAACCTCTTTCATCACAGATCGAGGACTCTACTGTTATAAGATAATGCTCTTCGATTTGAAGAACGTAGGAGCCACTTATCAGTGACTGGTCAACAGGATGTTTCAGAGTCACATTGGCAGAAACGTTGAAGTGTACATAGATGACATGCTGGTTAAAAGCATCCGGGCAACCAAATACATAGAAGACCTCCGAGAAACTTTCTAGACTTTAAGAAAGTACAAGATGAAGCTTAACCCTATGAAGTGTGCCTTCGGAGTTTCGTCAGGAAAATTTCTAGGTTCATGGTGTATCAGAAGGGTATCGAAGCAAATCCAGAGAAGGTCAAGGCTGTCTTTGAGATGGAGGCACCGAGAACAACGAAACAACTCTAACGGCTGACAGGAAGAATTGCTACCTTGAACCGATTCATTTCACGGTCAACAGATAAGTGCCTTCCCTTCTTAAAATTTTGAGAAAAGCGTTTACGTGGAGTGAGGAATGTGAGGAAGCTTTCGGAAAGTTGAAGGAATACTTATCGAACCCTCCCTTGTTGAGCCGCCCTACTGAAGGGGAAATACTCTATCTCTATTTGGCAGTGTCCCCCTCAGCGGTAAGCTCGACTTTAGTTAGAGAAGATGCGGGGATTCAAAAACCAGTCTACTTTACAAGTAAGACACTTCAAGAAGCAGAGGAAAGATATCCTCGGATCGAAAAGTTGGAGTTCGCTTTGATTGTCTCGACCAGGAGATTGAGGCCATATTTTCAGGCTCATGCTATTCAAGTCTTAACGGAGTATCCAATGAAGAAGGTTCTGCAAAAGCCTGACCTCTCGGGAAGGTTACTCAACTGGGCAATGGAACTCAGACAATTCGATATCGAGTTTCATCCTCGGACAGCTATCAAGGGGCAGGTTCTGGCGGATTTCTTGGTAGAATTTTGCAACATCCCCAAAGTGGAAGAACTTCCTAAAGAATTAACCTGGGTCGTGTATGTGGATGGTTCCTCGGCACGGGGCAG
Organism: Alnus glutinosa; assembly: GCF_958979055.1. Taxonomy (NCBI): domain Eukaryota; kingdom Viridiplantae; phylum Streptophyta; class Magnoliopsida; order Fagales; family Betulaceae; genus Alnus; species Alnus glutinosa. The sequence goes on along the minus strand of NC_084895.1, from coordinate 14,442,490 downwards.
AAGCGGGGTAGGTGTCCTCATCAGGAATCCTGAATGTCAAGAGTTCGGTTTTGCTATAAAACTGGACTTTGTCACAACAAATAATGAAGCAGAATATGAAGCCATAATTGTAGGTTTAGCATTATCCCGAGAAATGGGAGCAACTAATGTTGAAATCCGAAGTGATTCTCAAGTAGTGGTGGGTCAAGTTCAAGGACAATTTGAAACACAAGAAGATTGAATGGCCAGATACCTAGACCAGGTGCGCCAATTCCAATCTTATTTTGAAAGGGTCGTTATCACAAAGATACCTCGGGAGGAAAATATCCGAGTAGATGAATTCTCGAAGATAGCATCAGGAACAGATGAAGAGATTGAAGCGTCAAGACTGCAGATTATTGTTCTGACCGAGCCGTCCATAACCCTGAAGACTAATGTCATGGAAGCAGATACAACGCCGAACGAACCAAAATGAGCTACAGAGATTATTCAGTTTATGAGAAATGGGTTGTTACCCCAAGACAAGGTTGCGGCTCGGAAGTTGAAGATTCAAGCAACACGGTTTTGCCTCCTCGGAGAAGTATTATATAAAAGGGGATACTCTGAACCCCTGCTCAAATGCCTCTCTAAGACCGAGGCGGATTATGTTCTTAAGGAAATCCATGAAGGTGTGTGCGGAAACCATTCGGGAGGAAGGATGCTGGCACAAAAGACCATCCGAGCAGGTAATTATTGGCCTACGATTAGTAAATGAAAAATGAAATTGACTTCTAAAAGACAAGTGTGTGCGAAAAGTGTCAACAAAAATAAGCACAGCAGAAAGTAAAAGACACAGGGATTTTTGTTGACGAAGTAGAAACTCAATTAAGAGAAAAACCACTCCGGGGCAGCCAAATCCAGGAATTCCACTATTTAGAAGACAAAGCTTCATACAAGACAGTAACACTCACATATACCCAATGCAGTGGTCGTATCTTGATCTCTGACGTGTAACCCAACACGAACGCTTCCCAACCAGGTCTCCTACCTGAAGGGGTCTTCAATGGAATCCTTTACCTTAGAGCCGGCACAGCAACAGCACACTTGAAAAGGCTTCAAAGGACATATCACGTCTCTGAGCAGTTGTGGAATTCAATACCAAATTCTTGCAGTTCTCAATGCCCAGGGGCCTCTATTTATAGGCTGGGGGCTCAAATGAGCGTCAGGAAAAATATACCTGGGCGCCGTCCGGACGGTGGACATGGGACGTCTAGACGGACAACTGTGCGACAAGATTTTCCAAAAATTTTGCTGGGAAATCTTTCTTGTTTAAGAGCCGCGTCTGGACAGTGAGACACAGACGTCCGGACTGTTGCACGTTCGCTGCAAGTAATTTCCATATAAGGCTTCGAGCGTCTGGACCATGGGGGATGAATGTCCGGACTGCAATTCTTCAACACACAATTTCCATATCTGCAGTGCGCGCTTCCGGACGGTTGAAGTCGAATCGGTAATTTTCATATTAGTAGCATGCGCGTCCGGACCAAGGCTGACTAACGTCCGGACGGTGATATTTGAATTGCGATTCTTGCCTTAAAGAGACACGCATCTGGACGGGATACCACATCGTCCGGACGGTTAATAGATCTTCCCTTTCTTGGAACTTGGAAAGAAATCTGAAATTGATCGAGTACTGAGAGGCGTCCGGACGTGCTGCTAAAACGTCCAGATGGATGCAAGCTGGGTAGAACCTTCTCGATTATAGTATGGGGTCCGGACGGAATGAACACGTCGTCCGGACGGATGATGCTGGTCTGTATGGCCTCCGGACGGTATGGCATGTCGTCCAGACGGATGGAGCAATGGACAGATGGGCGTCCGGACGGGATGGCTTGATCATCTGGACGACTGACAGAGAACTCGAATTCTTCTGACTTGCAGACAGAATCTTCTGACATCACTCTAAATAGTGGAACCCCTGTTTACAGCATCTTTTACACATAAGTGATTTTGTCCAAACAGAATGAGGCCAAAATACTAACAGTAAAGATTCAGCTCTTCTTGTAAAGCATTGTGACAAATGCTAGAGGTTCTCGAGAATTATGAAGACAACGCCCGAGAAGCTCACTCCCCTCACTTCTCCATGGCCATTTGCGAAATGAGGGGGTGGACATTGTCGGCCCAATGCCTGTAGGGAAAAGGGGTCGGAAGTTCTTAGTTGTAGCTGTAGACTATTTCACTAAATGGGCAGAAGCAGAAGCATTAGCAGCTATAACTACAACGAGCATCACAAGTTTCCTTTGGAAGTCGGTGGTGTGTCGGTTCGGAATCCCTCATGCGTTTGTAACAGACAATGGGAAGCAGTTTGACTGTGAACCATTCTGGAGGTGGTGTTCAGAACTTCGAATCCGAAACTACTATGCCTTGATACTATATCCAAAGGCAAACGGGCAGGTCGAGGCGACAAACAAAACCCTGGTAAGGACATTGAAAAAAAAGATCGAAAAGAAGAAATGAGCATGGGTTGAATATAGTCCAGAGGTGCTCTGGTCATACCAAACCACAAGGAGAACTCCAATAGGCGAGACGCCATTCTCACTCGCCTATGGGATCGAAGTTGTGATACCAGCTGAAGTGGGATCCCCGAGTTTTCGTGTAGCTTACTACAATCCCGAGCTCAATGACGAAAAAGCCAAGTTACATCTGGATCTTTTGCAGGAGAAAAGAGATGACGCTCAAGTTACATGGGCAGCATATCAGAATCGAACAGCTCGGTACTTCAACATATCGGTGGTCCCTAAAAAGTTTCAGCTCGGAGATTGGGTACTCAGGAAAGTGAGCTTAATGACAAAAGATCCAGCAGAAGGCAAAATGGCACCAAAATGGGAAGGTCCTTATAAGGTAGTAGGATGCCATCAGAAAGGAGCTTATCGCCTGATGGCCGAGACAGGAAAGATGCTTCTAAGATTGTGGAACACCGAGCACTTGAAGAAGTATTATATTTAATTTTTTGTTTTTTCTCTACAAGATTTAACATCAATAAAGAAGATCTCTTTCCAATTCGTTTTAAAACTTGTGGAAGTATAAGAAATAGCCCGACTCCCCCCCTTGAACGACTCGAAAGAGTTATGGTGGGGATACCCAGAAAAAAATCCGCACGAATCCTTGCCTCAGACAACCCAAAAGGGTCATGGAAAGGATTCAAATAAAAGAAACTCCTCAGTTGAGGTTAAGAATTTGCTCGAGTCCTTTCCTCGAAAAACCCGAAAGGGTTATGGGAAGGATATCAAGGCAAGAAACTCCTCTGTCAGTCCAACGCCGAAAGAAAGGAAGAACTGGCAGTCCTCAGGAATTGATTGAACTTTACTAAGAAGAAAGCAGCAGTCCGGAACAGATTAAAAGCACTTCTTCATCCGATTTCTCCAAAGATGATCAAGCTACATCAACATCCACTCTACTCTCCTCCTCGAACAACTCGAGAGAGTTATGGTGGGGATGCTCAGAGAAGAATCCGTCCAAATCCTTTCCTCGGACAACCCAAAAGGGTCATGGAAAGGATACAAAGGGAAGAAACCCATCGGTTGGGGGTTTCAGAAGGGATGAGGATTAGAATCCTCCCGATTCCTTTCCTCGAACAACCTGAAAGGGTCATGGAAAGGATACATAGGGAAGAAACCCCTCTGTTGGGGGTTTCCAAAGGGATAAGGCTAAGGATATCCAGAAAAGAATCCGTCCGAATCCTTTCCTCGAACAACCCGAAAGGGTCATGGAAAGGATACAAAGGGAAGAAACCCCTCGGTTAGGGGTTTCCGAAGGAATTAAGTAAGAATATCCTGATAAGAATCTGCCCAAATACTTTCCTCGGACAACCCGAAGGGGTCATGGAAAGGATTCAATGGGAAGAAACCCCTCGGTTGGGGGTTTTCGAAGGGATAAGATTAAGAATTGGCCTGAGTCTTTTCCTCGGACGACCCGAAAGGGTTATGGAAAGGTTACCAAGGTGAGATTGAAGGTTTCTAGATGCTAAGGATATGGATCATGTAAATACAGTCTCCGCAAGGAAGAAAAGAGGTAAGGAAATTGAAAGTTCAATAAACGATTTATAAAAATCTTTTACAGGTTACAAAGATTTCAAAAGAAAGAAAGAAAGATTCAGGCCCGGAGAACAGCCCTTAGTCCGCAGCTTCTTCAAGAGGGTCCTCTCGGGGATCCGGTGTGTCAGCACCCCAACTCGAAACATCAGGCCTGAAATCTTTACCGAAGTCTTCCATTTCTTGGACTGCTTCGTCCGAAATTCCTACTAGAAGCGGCCCAACAGTTTCGGGGTCGAACTTATATTGAGGGTTCTTGACCAAAGTTTGAAAATTTTTGAACCCCCAGTTGAATCCCTGACCCCAGCGCTAGTCTCAAAGAAATGGCACATAGCTTAGCTGCTTCAGATAGCGCTTCAGTTTCGCTTGGCCTGCGTCATATCTAGCTCTAAGTCTAATTAAAAGACTCTCCGAACGGTCCTGTGCCTTGACAGCTTTGTCTCTTTCAGCCTCAAGCCTTTCAACTTCGGCTTTCACGGTCTCCCTTTCGACTTCAGCATTTTTTCAGCATTCTTGCACACTTCAGAGCATTCGTTTTGCACGGCCCGCAGGCGAGAAGCTAGTTGATCTGCACGATCAAGTTCAGCAGAAAGACTCGCGACAGAGCGAGTATACCGCTCATTTGCTTCAAACACTTCCTTTTCTAAACGAACTTTGGTAGAGCGCTCCTCGGATATAATTAAATCTCGGGAAGCAAGCTCTTCGTCCCTGGATTGAAGGAGAGCCTTGAAAGTTGCTACTTCCTTCTCTAGGACCGAGAATCGAGCTTGCACTTCGGGAATTGGAACAGCAGGTTGCACTTCTTGACAATTTTCATATCTTTGCCAGATGGCTGTCATCTTCACCAAAAGCTATAAAGAAAAAAGAAGGTAAATTTAGAATGAAGTGATTAAATTTGGTTCAAATAAAAATTTGTTCTTGGAAGCTTACCTGGTAATGGGAGATAAGAATGCCTTGGGCAATTCTCTCAGGGGAAGAAGTCCCTGCGTTCCCCAGGAACCCTTCGAGAATTAGGCTTTTAATGGCTTCCATCCGATGACCAAGAAGGCCTCTACCCAAAACTTTGAAGGCCGCTATAAATCTAGAAGAAGAGCTAGGTCCCACAGAAGGAGCAGCTTCCGTATTCGGTGCTGCCTCTGACTCATTAGATCTTGGATTGCTAGCCTCGATGTTGGATCTGTCTTGATCAGAAGCTTCGAGATGTTGAGTTACCTCGGAAATGATGGACTCGGTGTTGTCCCTTGACCTTTCAAACACTTCGAGATGTTGAGTCACTTCGGACTGATTTGTGCCCTCTACTTCAAGGTCAGCACCTGGCCTGTTCTGGGCTCCAGCTTGTGGAGGAACTTCTAGCTGTTCGGTACTTATCCTTTCGGGCGTTTCAGTTTGAACTTCTTCGGTATGATTAGAAGCCGTGGATGATTCTGGAGCCGTAGCATGCTCCCTTTCGCCCTCGCAATTAGGAGGTGGAGGAGTCCTTGGACGCTCTATGGAAGGAGTCCGAGGAGTATGCTCTTCCACCATGTGTTCCGAGAAAGTTTCATTATGGGGGGTGTTAGCATTCTCATCCCTCTCTTTAGCAAACTCCTCGCCCGAAGGAATAGATTCTTGTCGAAACTCCTCGGCATCAGAAGGCCTTATGAATGGCTTAGCCCACATCTTCCGCTAGGCGATCTTGGGCACTGAATTTCTTTTTTTCGCTGCATGCTTCACTCCATGCGTTGCTGGCATGGGACGGGCTTCAAGTGTTGGTTCGCCTTCCTCTCCTAATCTTCCTAGCACTGGACTTGTGGCCACATAGGCACCAGTATTTGTTTCCTCGAGAGGAATATCTAAGCCTTGAGACGTCTCGGAACTAGATTCATCTCTTAGGCCAAAATGGGGTAGGGAGCCAGCTTCTCGGGTTGGAGAGACTTCCAAAACAAAACCCCGAAAGCTCACTGAGCCCTCATCAGTGTTGGTTTTTGCCGAGGATATCCTCCGAGAAGTCCTTTTTGCACCTAAGGCAGCTAGTGGGATGTTCCACTTCTTCCTCAAGGGAACATCCTCGGGAATTTCTTCAACTCTGGCAGGAGGTCTCTTCTTGATGACAGGCCTCGGAGACGGGGGTGCATCTCCCTTTTTCTTGGCAGCCCCTCTTTTGGTGATCGTCTTCTTATTCCTCGGAATGTTATATCCAGGAAATTGCCTCAAATTCTCCTCGGTCACAAGGTTGTCAAAATCAATTTCCTTAAACCTCTCAACTTTAACCCTAACTGCAGACCAGTCGCTTATTTTCATGACATCTTCCCGATTCGGACATGCTAATTGGAGGGGGTTCACTTCGGTCAAGCCACAATAGTTGCCAGGTCCGAGGCATCCTATGGTTCTTAGGCAAAATAGTACCTTCAGGGCATTCCCATTCCCTAGAAACTCAAAAGAACTGTTGCTCCCAGAACTTGTTGTTTGTCAACCCACTCTTAAGTTTGATGAATATAGTGGGGTGACGAACAGACAACTTGATCATTCCCTCTGAAGTCTGCCTCGGCCTATAGATCTTTAAGAATTTAAGAATCTTCATCTCCTTCTTCAATATTAGCCTCCAAAGGATGTACGAAGCGAATAGATATCTCTAGGCGTTGGGCATGATCTGACTAGGAGCAACCATTAGAAAGAGGACGAAGTCCCATGCAATCTCCGAGAAGGGTAGCTGGAGTCCAGCCAGGAACATCCTTTCGAATAAAGTGACATTGCCGTCATCAATAACTTAAGCCCCAGGGGTCTGATAAAACATCCTCACCGTAGGAGGAATGTCATAGTTCAGCCATAATACACCCTCATGCCTTTCAAAGAGGGTGGTTTCCACCTTGCTTTCCAGGGGAGAAAGGTCTATGTGGTCGTCGGACCTTTTGGTTTGAACTCAAAAGTATGTAGAAGGATGAATAATGAAAGCAGTCAAAACATTAAATATTCCCCCACGCATCCAAAATATCAAGAGGCGCATCATTTCAGTATCTCTGAAAATTGAAGGGGCGTACGTTTCAAATCCAGGAATTAAATGGATCACGAAAAAACGCAACCTCGAGAATATCTCATCATGATTATAAAGGAGTGGCGGTGTCAGGGCTTCCGTCATTTTGAGGGAAAAGCGGTAAAGTTCAAACGTTCAAACTTTCAAAAAGGCGCAGCATTTATGACAAAAGTAATAGCAGAGTACGGCTTCGCAGGCGATAGATAATTCCCTTAATTTCAATTTATTTTTGAAATTAGAGAATTATGGGGGTAACTGTTGGGGATAAAATCAACCCTGAGGGCACGTGGATCCTAACCGTGAATCACCTTGGTGTTACATCTCGGACATTTATCATGACCCTGTATAAAGATTGTCTCGATATCGTAACACCTCGGACCTACCGAACTCAGTAACTGTGCAAAATATCCCGAGATCTCCTAATGTGATCGGAGAGAACACGTTTCACATATCTACGCCTCGGGGTGAAATATCCTGAGATCTCCTAGTGTGATAGGAGCGACCATGTCTTGGATATCTATGCCTTGGGGTGATATATCCCGAGATCTCCTAATGTGATCGGAGAAAACTTGTCTCAGATATTTGCGCCTCGGAGAATTGATTGAAGCACTCTACAACAATCTCGAAAGTATCTTCTTAAACTCAACTTTAAATTCGACTAATAAGTAATTAAATGTTAAACAGAACACTGGTATGAGTTCATCCCTGAAGCTAGAGCGCTGTACAATGAGATAAGGCCCATATCCAGGAAGCCTAGAGGCTAATCTTTATCCCATAATTAGTGGGATAAGGCCGTAATGGAATAGAACAAGGATTGAAGAAGCAGAGTGCTATCCAACCTAGATTCTGCTGCCTTATTCAAATCTCTTGAAGATAAGGTCGAGATTCAAACCAACTGGGACTCAAACTCTTAGTCCTGTTGGGTTTTGAGAATCCCAGTAGGTTTGTAACGTAACCATAAGCCTATAAATAAGACTACAACACCAGGTATCTTCTACACACAGATTCTCTGAGCTTTTGAGATTATTGATATTCTTCAAAAAAATTAGTTTGAACTGACTTAGGCATCGGAGTGGGAGAAGTCGGCACCCCAGACTAGTCATTTGTTATTTTGCAGGTTTCGATCTAGGCCAATTAAGGGAGACAACAAATTACAAGTCGACACGTCACCATACCGAAAACTGTACCAACAGTTTCCTTCTCTTGATGTTCAGCCAGATATGGCACCTCAAAATCTGGGAGAGCTTAATTTGGCAAAGGATCCAGTTAGGAAGGAGGCCATTTATGGAAAGGATTCAACGGATTCCATAAATTTGAAAATGGAGCGTTTGTCAAAGCTCGGGCATGACATGTCGAAATCAAACCTTGTTGGCTAGGACGTGGAAGTCTCATATCGAGAGAAGAAAATAAGCCGCACCTCAAAGCCCAATCACGTGGATGGGCTGGATACTTATAAGGGAGGCCCACCTATTCTAAATAATGAAGTTCCATGCAAACAGTACGCCCGAGTTCCCAAACATCCAGAACCTACACTCGTTAAGTCTAAAATTGGAACCTCTACGGGGTGAAACCAGAGGAGGGTGGAGAAGGCTGATTCCAAGCAGGGTCATGATGATGTACAACATGCTGGCCTATCAGGAGGGGGCCAGTTTAAGTAGTGAAAAAGGCTAGCAAAGGGCTAGAAGGCAGGGAAGGGGGAGTTTTCGAGCAACTGTTCTTTGCCAGAAAAGAGAAATTCTGAAGATGTGGCGAGGGAGGCGGTACCATTTTCTCAAGCTACGGCGGAGATGAGGTATGAGACTAGAACCCTAGCTATTGAAAATTTATTAGCGGAGGTTGAGGATCAGCCCCGCCAACAACAATGAGTATCATCAGTTGGAACTGTCGAGGGCTTGGGAACCCTCGACGAATTCGTGACCTTCGCAAGATTGTGAAGGAGAAGTGCCTCGGGATTGTGTTTCTCATGGAAACTCGAATGAGTAACACAAAGTTGCAATTTATTAGAAGTTCGTGTGGTTTTAAAGGATTATTCTCTGTGGATCTTATTGGGCAGAAAGGTGGTTTGGCCCTGTTTTGGAAGGACCAAAGGGAAGTAACGATTGTCAACTATTCGACCAGTCATATACATGCCCAAATTTTTATGGAACCCTTTGAATCCTCTTGGTCCTTTATCAGTTTCTATGGAAATCCGGATAGGGCGAGAATGAAGGGATCTTGGTAATTGCTCCAACATCTCAGCACCTTGTCACTGTTGGAAAGGGTTTGTATGGGTGATTTTAATGAAATCGTTGATAATTCTGAGAAGGTGGGGGGAGCTTGGAGACAGGAGGCACAAATGGAGAGATTTCGATCAATTATCTAATTTTGCCAACTGGTGGACCTTGGTTTTCGTGGGTCTAAATATACTTGGAGCAACAAGAGAGAGGCCGGAGGCTTTATAAAGGAAAGACTGGATAGGGCCATGGCTACCACGAGTTGGTGTGGCCACTTCCCTGATATGTGGGTGGAGGTCTTAGTTGTATGCAGTTCAGATCATATGCTCATATGCTTACATTTGCTAATCTGTCATCAGCCAATTCGCAAGTTCTGTTCCTTCAAATACTGGGCTTGCTGAGATATAGATACTGAATGTGCTGAGGTGGTCAAGACCGCATGGGGAGTCGATACAGGGGCAACTCCTGGTAGGGACGAAATGAAGCAGCTTCTGGGAAGGTGCCAACAAGCTTTGGAAGACTGGAGTTCTAACAAGTATAGACCTATGGGGTTATTAGTGAAAAGACTTACTCGGAGGCTGGAAGTCTTGCAAAGAAACGAACATCTGGGTAACTTGGCTACTATAGCAAAGCTGCAACAGGAAATCGACCATTTATTGGAGATGGAGGATACTCGGTGGAAACAGCGTGCAAAAAGGACTTGGTATCAACACGGAGATCTCAATACTCAATTCTTTCATGCTTGGGCCAACCAAAGAAGAATAATTGTTAGTATTTGGCCTTATTCTGTGTGTGGACAAAATCACTTATGTGTAATGATGTGGTAAACAGGGATTCCACTTTCAGAGTGATGTCAAGATTAGAAGATTCTCAAGTTCCCTGTCAGCCGTTCGGACGATGTGTCATCTCGTCCGGACGCCCGTCTGTCTACTGCTCCATCCGTCCGGACGACGTGTCATCCCGTCCGGACGCCAGACAGTCCAGCATCATCCGTCTGGACGACGTACTCCTTCCGTCCGGACCCCTACACTATATCGAGAAGTTTCTGTTCCAGCTTACTCCGTCCGGACGTTTCAGTAGCACGTCCGGACGCCTATCAGTTCTCGAACGGTTCACTGATTCTTTCCAAGTTCCAAGAAAGGGAAGATCAATCAACCGTCCGGACGATGTGGTATCCCGTCCGGACGCGTGTCTCCGTAAGGCAAGAATCGCAGTTCAAATTTGACCGTTCGGACGTCTGACAGCTGTGGTCCGAACGTTGGTGCATCGTATATGGAAACTGCCGATTCGACTTCAACCGTCCGGACGTCTCCCCCTCATGGTCTGGCCGCACACGCATCAGATATGGAAATTGCGTGTTGAAGTTTAGCCGTCCGGACGCTCTTGCCCCATGGTCGGGACGCGCGAAGCCTAATATGGAAATTACTTGCGGCAGATGTGCGACCGTCCGGATGATCGAGCCATCCCGTCCGAACGATGTTCTTATACAGGAAAGATTTCTCCGTGAAATTTTCGAAAAAATCCTGTCGCACAGTTGTCCGTCTGGACGGTCATGGTCCACCGTCCGGACGGCTCCTAGGCAAATTTTGCCTGACGCTCATTTTGACCCCCAGACTATAAATAGGGGTCCTTGGGCACTTAGAGCTGCAAGAATTCGGTGTGAATTCCACAACTACTCAGAGACGTATATTTCCTCTGAAGCCCTCTTCTAGTGTGCTGTTGCCATGCTTAAACCGAAGTCTATCTTAGAGGTTGGCTCTAAGATAAAGGAGTTCCATTGAAGACCCCTTCAGGTAGGTGAACCTGGTTGGGAAGCGTTCGTGTTGGGTTACACGTCAGAGATCAAGGTACGACCACTGCATCGGTACATGTGAGTGTAACTATCTTGTATCTAGCTTTGTCTTCTGAATAGTGGAATTCCTGGGTTTGGCTGCCCCGGAGTGGTTTTTTTCTTAACTGAGTTTCCACTTCGTCAACAAAAATCTGTGTGTTATTTACTTTCCACTGTGCCTAAATTTTTGTTGACACTTATGCACACACTTTACATTTGAAGTCAAAATTCAATTTTAAATTGGTATCAGAGCTTGGTACACTCTGAGAAGATTAAATTCTTGAGTGCTATTTTTTTTGACTTCTACCATGTCTAAATTGAGTATGAACAATGTTGCTTCTATTTCTCATGATATGTATATGCATAGAACCATGTTTACTAAGCCTGTCATATCTCATAATCATACTCATTCTGTCATAAGGGATAAAGGGGCAAATCAATCTATACCTACGTGTCATCATTGTGGTATTAGTGGTCACATTCGCCCAAATTGTTTCCAAATTAGGTCTCAACAACCTTGGAACAAAAGTCTTATCCCTAGAAAAGAAGAACCAGGTCTTGAAGAACAAGTCAGCATGGTAAGTGATCAGGTTAGTCTCATTAGTGAGAAGTTAGCATACCTCACCCCTAATGAGCAAAAGTTTGTCCTGGATAGAAAACATAGGAAAACTTTCAAACAAGTCTGGGTCAAAAAGGAAGATAATCTTTGCTTAGTTTCCCATACTGCACTAAAAATTCTTGATACTTGTTTGTGATATTTGGATAATGGCTATTCTAAACACATGACAGGTGATAAGACTCTGCTCAAAGAAGTTCAAATGGGAAAAGGCGGGCGAATCACCTATGGAGATGGGAGCCAATCCAGAGTCATCGGTAAAGGGATTGTCGACATCCCAGGCCTAGGAACATCTCATGAAGCCTTATATGTTGAAGGGCTCAAGGCGAATCTCCTCAGCATCAACCAGTTCTGTGATAATGACTTGGTGGTGCAATTCTCCAAGAAGGAATGTAACATATTTGACAGCAGTGGCAGATGGCTCATGGGAGGAGAAAGAACTGCTGACAATTGCTACGGCCTTGCTAGTTTGATTGCAGACCCTCAGATCTTCTGCAACAAAGCAACCATAGATGACAGTGAGCTATGGCACCAGAGGTTAGGGCATCTCAATTTCTCCGATATGTGTAAAATTGCTTGCAAAGATATTGTTAAAGGCCTGCCCAAAATGGAGAAGACTGAAAAAGGAGTCTGTGGGGCTTGTCAACTTGGGAAACAGACTCGAGCTGCTCATAAGAAGACCTCAGGTATTCGTACTTCCAAAAATCTAGAATAACTGCACATGGATCTCATGGGTCCCACTAGAACTGCTAGTCTAGGTGGGAAAAGATATATTCTGGTTATTGTAGATGATTTCTCTCGATTTACTTGGGCCATTCCTATTCGAGAAAAATCTGATGCTTTTGATGTTGCTCAGCATTTGTTCAAGAAAATTCAGGTTGAGCAAAATTACCAGATTATGAGAATCCACAGTGATCATGGAAGAGAGTTCGAAAATTCCAAGTTTGAAGAATTCTGTCTCTTTTATGGAATCAGGCAGGAATTTTCCTCACCTATTACTCCTCAGCAGAATGGAGTTGTTGAAAGGAAGAACAGGGTAATTCAGGAGATGGCTCGTGTGATGATCCACTCAAAGAATCTTGCTCAACACTTCTGGGGAGAAGCTGTAAACACTGCCTGTCATATCATCAATAGGGTCTACCTTAGGCCTGAAACAAACAAGACTCCCTATGAAATTTGGAGAGGTAAGAAACCTACAGTGAAATATTTTAAGACTTTTGGGAGTAAATGTTATATACTTCGTGACAGGGAAAATCTGGGAAAATTTGATACCAAAAGTGATGAAGGCATCTTCTTGGGATATTCCACAAACAGTCGGGCTTACCGGGTCTTCAATAAAAGAACAGAGACTGTGATGGAATCAATAAATGTGATTGTTGATGATGAAGAAGTTCAGAGATCTATCAGCGGGGAAGAAAGACAGATTGATTCAGTTGATTCTTCAGTAGCTCCAATTGATATTATTAAGCCCTCTCCAAAAGAATCTCTGGATGAATCTTCTCCTACCACTTCGGGTTCCACTCCCACTACTTCCGAAGATGAGGATATTCCAGCTAATCCTCCTAGGCAATCATGAGTAAGGCATAATCATCCTCCTTAGCAGATTCTTGGGAATGTAGATGAGGGGCGCAAATTGAGAAGCAGAGTCATTCAGCCTGTGACGACCCCTTTTTTTTTTTTTTTTTTTGAAAACATACAAACGGATCTTCACAGTGGCACGACTATTTGTCGCTCAGCCAACATAACGTACATGTTCCATAACATGTACCTGATATTCAGAGTTACACCTAACACAGCGAAATATAAATATCAATGTGCAGCGGAACACGTATCAATAGCGGAATTACATCTAATACATAACTGTAATCAACAACAAGAGCCATTTACAAGTCTATCTATTTAAGGCTTATAAAACACATTACACTAATTACATACCAAAATACAGGCCAAACAAATACGTGTGCCACGTAGGACACGAGCCATAAATATAATACCCAAAATGCGGACTACCCATGAGTCCGTGACTTATGACTGTCGCGATATGCTCCAATCATAGCATCCCATATGCTAGGTGGACGAGTCAATATTTATATCCGCAAAACCTGCAACCAAAGTATAAATGTATGTACGGTTGCGGGGGTTGCCGCATTCGTACAGGTGGAATTATGAGCCCACCGCCTTAGCATAAATAAATACACTAAGACCTCAGAGGTATACTATTTACTGAGTTTTCGCAAAGAACCAACTTTTCTTTTTCTAGTCATGCGTACACTATAACAGCCACCAATTTTATAAACTTTTGTTTGAAATCCCCCATAACTGATATAGCAAACACCGACTAATAGAAAACATTTAAAAATACTAGGCATCTAAGATTATACGTAGAAGATTTGTTATAGGAAACAATGGCATTTAAATCATGCAACCATCCGATAGAAATATACATAAGTTCTTTTCCATTGAGACTCTTATGCATACTAATACGTCTAGCAAAACTACTCATAGTATAAAAACATCACACTCATGAAAACAATGCTATACATGCTCATGTAAGTTTCTGTTGTATTCCTATGGGGCGTTGGTCCCCCCAATACTAGTTCATGCGTATATTCCTAAGGGCGTAAATCTCCCAATACTAGTTCATGTGTACGTTCGTATGGGGCGTAAATCCCCCTGGGGCGTCGGTCCCCCCATAGTTCATGCGTGTGTTCGTATGGGGCGTATGTCCCCCACTAGTTCATACGTATGGGGTGTATATCCCCCACTAGTTCATGCGTTTGGGGCGTAGATCCCCCTGGGGCGTATATCCCCCACTAGTTCATGCGTTTGGGGCATAGATCCCCCTGGGGCATATGTCCCCCTTCTAGCTCATGCGTTTGGGGCGTAGATCCCCCTGGGGCGTATGTCCCCCTTCTAGTTCATGCCTATGGGGCATAGATCCCCCTAATAGTTTGTTTATGCGTTCATGTTTCATGCTCAATGCTCAATGCTCATGCTTAAATACTATACATTTAATTTTATAATCATGCTTTTAACACATGCTTTCTTCATAAAACATAAACAGTTCTACATGTCATTTCTTAGACAATTTTCATAACTTAAATCTCCAACTTATACTTGCTCTAAAATCGCATATCATATTCATATTTCAAAACATCATCATAATTTCAATATACTCAAAAGTATTCAAAGCATCCAAAACAGATCATAATCAACATACAGTTGGTTCAGGTTTGTAAAACACTATACATTTTGCAATTCATCATATATGAAAATAATACTTCTCAGTGAGTAGAATACTCACCTTGGTTGCGCGGATATTAAGCATTAGGTCTCCTAGACACCACCTTGCAATGTATCACTGTGGAATAAGACATTGCACTATTTAGTACTTTAAATAATTAACACACTAATTAGCACTTGAATCGCTCAAGGCTAAACCGTTGGAAAACCCATCATATTTTAAGGGTTCCAAACGTCTACCCATAAGTCTTAGACACTAATTAAAAATCAAACAATACTAACCCAAAGTATTTACTAATTAGATATTAAAATCACTATTTAACTATTTACTCATAATTTTAATTACTAACCAGCAATTAATTTCACGAACCCATAAATTATTTTCATTAACGCTTATAATAATATTAGCCCTAAAATTATATTCACGAATTTCTAAATTATTTCTCACTAACATTTTCTCAATATCATTAACTCTAATATTATTTTCATTAATCTTTTACAATAATTATTAACTTATTAACTTAAATCATTAACACATTTAAAATAACATTAACCCATAAGAAAATTTTAGGGTTAACTTCGCAAATACTATTTAAACTAAATACATATAATTATTTATTTTTAATAACATTAGAACCTAACCCATAAATACATATTTTTACAAAACTCATATCTAATTTGGGATTAATCATCATTATAACCACAATTAATCCACAAATTAACAGTTTATGTTTTAAACATTTAAAAACCCTAAATTAATTTAATTCATCAAATTAAAGTTTCTAATCTTAACCTATAATTTATAAATCATTACCTCAAACACAATATTATCATTAACCCATAACATTTACTAAAGGTTAATTACATCAAAATATAACTAAAATTAAATACAAAAAATTTAGGCTCGAGGAAAACTCACAAAAATCCACCAAATCAAAACCCATGATTTTGGTAGCCTTAAGCAAGTTTCAACAAGCTCATTACTTAAAGAAAACACTAGATTAAACTCACATTTCAAGATTTCAACCCAAAATAACGAAATTATAAGTTTAGTGTTTTACCTCAAAGCAATCGGTGAAAACGTAGATGCTTACGTGTAGATCGCGTTTTCGAAGACGGATCGAAGATCGAGCCGTTGGATTTTCGTGGATCACAAATTTTCCATGAAAACCCAAAGAAAAAAGTGAGAAATTGTAAGAAAAATGCTCACTGGAGCCTTGGCCATTCGGCCAATTAAATGGCCACATGGCCATTATGTGCGTGAAGGGCATTTGCCCTTCACTTCATTCTTTTTCTTCTTTTATAAAAATGCCACTCATGTCCTTTTTTTTTTTTTTGAAAGACCATCCATACCCCTTTTCATTAAATGGCCATTGGCCTTTGGATTCTTCATGGCCGACAGGCCTTTGTCTTCTTTTAACATATATATATATATATATATATATATATATATATATATATATATATATATATATATTTCTTTTTTTTCTTTTTTTTTTATTCTTTCATTCCTTTAAGGAGACACGCCCCTTCTTGCTTCTTTTTATTTTATTTGGACCTACAAATATCACTTATATATATATTTCATTTACAAGTCAATAAGATAAAAATAAAATACTTCGTTTTATTTTATTACACTAAATAAACTTATTTTATAAATTTTAGTCTTTAAAAATATTCTCTTGCATTTTAAATACACTGTATTAAATTTAATCAATTATTTACTCAAATATATACCTTAATTGTTAAATAATTTCCCAGACATTACACAGCCTGCCAATGAAGTAGCAAATCAAGTCTCCTACAGCTACTATCTTACTCAGACAGAACCCAAGAAAGTAGATGAAGCCCTACAAGATGAAGGATGGGTATCTGCAATGCATGATGAGCTCCATCAGTTTACCAGAAATGATGTCTGGACCTTGCTTCCCAGTCCTGCAGAACAAAATATCATAGAACCAAGTGGATCTTCAAAAATAAAACTGATGAGCATGGTACTGTGGTTAGAAATAAGGCCCGTCTTGTTGCACAGGGATATACTCAGATAGAGGGAGTAGATTTTGATGAAACATTTGCCCCAGTTGCCAGGTTAGAATCCATTCGAATTCTTCTCTCTGTTGCTTGTCACCTTGATTTCAAGTTATACCAGATGGATGTAAAGAGTGCATTTCTGAACGGTGTTCTTCAAGAAGAAGTCTATGTAGAACAGCCGAAGGGTTTTCAAGATCCACATCATCCTCATCATGTGTACAAGCTGAAGAATGCTCTCTATGGGCTTAAGCAGGCACCTCGAGCATGGTATGAGCGTCTCACCACTTATCTTTTGGGCAAGGGGTTTACAAGGGGGCAAGCCGATCGGACCTTGTTTATCAGAAATCAAGGTTCTCATAAACTGATTGCTCAAATATATGTTGATGACATCATTTTTGGAGCTACTTTAGACTCTCTTGCACATGAGTTCTCTGAGGAAATGAAGCAAGAGTTTGAAATGAGCATGATTGGTGAGCTGAACTACTTCCTTGGTCTTCAAGTCAAGCAAACTACTAAGGGCATCTTCATATCTCAGTCTAAGTATGCCAAGGATCTGGTTAAATGGTTTGGATTGGATGGGAAAAGCCGTGCTCGCACCCCCATGAGCACCAGTGTCAAGATAAGTAGTGATCTGGCAGGAAAATCAGTTGACCCATCCCTATACAGGAGCATGATAGGGAGCCTCTTGTATCTTACAGCCAGCCGACCAGACATTGCCTTTAGTGTGGGAGTTTGTGCTCGGTTTCAGGCTAATCCTAAAGAATCTCACCTCACTGCAGTAAAGCGTATCATCAGGTATGTAAATGATACCCTTTCTTATGGCATTTGGTATTCTAGAGAAACAAATCTTGTTGTTGCAGGATACTCTGATGCAGATTGGGCTGGAAATGCTGATGATCGAAAGAGCACCTCAGGAGGATGTTTCTATGTGGGGAACAATCTTGTAGCTTGGATGAGCAAGAAACAAGCCTCCATATCTCTCTCCACTGCTGAGGCTGAGTACATTGCTGCGGGTAGTTGTTGTACCCAATTATTGTGGATGAAGACATTGCTAGGGGACTATGGATTCTCTCAAGATACTATGATTATCAACTGTGATAATACTAGTGCTATCAATATTTCCAAGAACCCAGTTCAGCATTCTCGGACCAAGCACATCGACATCAGGCATCACTTCTTACGTGATCTTGTGGAATCCGAGGTAGTATCACTCTCATTCATCCCCACTGAAAATCAATTGACTGACATTCTTACCAAACCTTTAGATGGCAGCAAGTTTGAGTCTCTTCGGAAAGCCATTGGTGTCTGTGCCATGTCCTAGACATGATGTCTCTTTGTCCTCTGATAGCATGATGTTGTAAAAAAAAAAAAAAAAAAGGAGTTTTCGTAGCAGGGTAAGTCTTTCCCAAGGTATGTCAGCTATTTCAGGTATTCTTTGTGACTTCCAAGTTGTTGAGCATTGATATATTATGCTTACATGTGGGTGAAAACATTAGTTTGACATGTGCAAAAGTTTTTCTCCTGCTCACTGTTCTGTGTGATAGTAGCTTATCTCATGTGATGAACTCGTGCACTATCCTAGACTCCCCAGAGGTACACATTTTTCCTTCTCTGACTTTTTGCTCCTAGAATTTTTTGGATAAGAGAAGAAGTTTTTGCTTGGTTGGCCAAATTGACCACGGGCTAGTTGAACCTAGCACCTATAAATTCTGGCACTCCCTACAGTTTGCAGTATCGTTTGCAGTTTCTTAAGTTTCATGCAATAATTCTTAAAAACTTTTGTGCTCTACATTGCTTAATCACTGCTTATGTGCTTAAATTTACCTTGCCCTCTATGCGCAAGTAAAAACTTTACCTTGTCCTCCATGGTACAAGTAAAACAAAATATGTGCTGTATCTTAAGGGGAGTGTATCAGATGAGGGTGTCTAGGCCCTAGTAAGTTATAAGGTTTGACTTTTGGCTAAGCTATCTCTGATTTTCTCTCTTGACTAGAAAATCTGGTGGTTTCTTGTCATTTTTTGTAAAATGCAAACCTTGTGGTTAAGAGTCTTCACACACACACGCATTACATGAGTTGAGCAAGCTCTCTTCATTATGTTGGCAGGGTAACTTTTGTCTTTGTTTTACTTGTCTATCACCTCCATGTTCTCATAATTCTCACTTGCTCTATGACTAGTTTTTCAGACAGGAATACGTGCGTGTGCTAATATCCTTGTGAAGGCCCTATCCTTGCTGATATCTCTCTCTTCAGTTGTTTTCTTCAGCAATTTTTTTTCCAGTTTATGTTTTAAATAAACTGTTGAACTTATATTACTCTGTTTCCTGGGTCCTTCTGAGACCGTTAGGGGGAGTAATTTTTATGACAGTCAATTTTTATTACTCTGTTTTACCCTTTGTCCCTTTGAGACAAAAAAATGGGAGTAATTTTTATTTTGGACCGGGAATGTATTTCCAAACTGGTCAAGTGATTTTTGTCCCAGAATGGCCAAAGGGAGAGTTTGTTAGTATTTTGGCCTTATTTTGTGTGTGGACAAAATCACTTATGTGTAATGATGCGGTAAACAGGGATTCCACTTTCAGAGTAATGTCAAGATTAGAAGATTCTCAAGTTCCCTGTCAGCCGTCCGGATGATGTGTCATCCCGTCCGAACGCCCGTCTGTCTACTGCTCCATCCATCCGGACGACGTGTCATCCCGTCCGGACGGCTCCTAGGCAAATTTTGCCTGACGCTCATTTTAACCCCCAAACTATAAATAGGGGTCCTTGGGCACTTAGAGCTGCAAGAATTCGGTGTGAATTCCACAACTGCTCAGAGACGTATATTTCCTCTGAAGCCCTCTCCTAGTGTGCTGTTGCCATGCTTAAACCGAAGTCTATCTTAGAGGTCGGCTCTAAGATAAAGGAGTTCCATTGAAGACCCCTTCAGGTAGGTGAACCTGGTTGGGAAGCGTTCGTGTTGGGTTACACGTCAGAGATCAAGGTACGACCACTGCATCGGTACATGTGAGTGTTACTATCTTGTATCTAGCTTTGTCTTCTGAATAGTGGAATTCCTGGGTTTGGCTACCCCGGAGTGGTTTTTCTCTGAACTGAGTTTCTACTTCGTCAACAAAAATCTGTGTGTCATTTACTTTCCGCTGTGCCTTAATTTTTGTTGACACTTATGCACACACTTTACATTTGAAGTCAAAATTCAATTTTCAATAATGAATAGATTACAGAAGTTTCAAGATGGGGAAGGAGCTTGGTGGTCGGAACAGGAAGATATGGGGGCTGCTTTCTCTCAATATTTCCAAAACTTATTCACCTCCAAGGGGTCGGTGGGACTTGAAGAATGTATTGAAGCGGTGCAAACTAGAGTTACTCCTCCTATTAATCAGGGGTTGTTGAGAGAGTTTATGGGAGATGAGGTGGATCGAGCTTTATTCCAAATGCATCCCCTAAAAGCCCCTGACCCGGATGGCTTTGGCGCTTGTTTCTTTCAAAAGCACTAGGAAATGGTTGGGGGTATTGTGAGGAGGACTGTGCTGGAATTCCTAAATAATGGTAATTTTTATTAGTCTCTCAATTCCACCCATATTGTTTTAATTCCTAAAATGCTTAATGCTCAGTCAGCTACTGATTTTAGGCCAATAAGTCTTTGTAATGTGATTGTCAAAATCATTTCGAAAGTGCTAGCAAACAAATTAAAACAGGTGCTACCTTTGGTGATCTCTCAATACCAAAGTGCGTTTGTTCCGGGCCGGTTGATAACAGACAATGTATTGGTGGCTTATGAGGCTCTCCACTCTATGAAAACTCGGATGCATGGCAAAAAAGGTTTTATGGCAATCAAGCTCGATATGAGCAAGGCGTACGATCGAGTGGAGTGGGCTTACCTTGAAGTAATGATGCGAAAATTAGGCTTCGCGGAATAATGGATTGGATTGATAATGAGATGTGTTACATCGGTTTTGTATTCGGTTCTCATCAATGGTATGCCTAATGGAAAGATCATTCCAACGAGAGGAATTAGACAAGGGGACCCTTTGTCCCCTTATCTTTTCCTTCTTTGTGCGGAAGGTCTACGCTCTTTGTTGGAGAAGGCTGAATTAGAGAAGAAGATCACTGGAGTTCCCATTGCAGCAAATGGATCCAAATTAAGTCACCTATTCTTCGCAGACGACAGCTTTCTCTTCTGAAGGGCTACGTTTTCGGAATGGAGATATATCATTCACCTATTGCAAAGATATGAGCTAGCATCGGGGAAAAAGTTAAATAGCTCCAAGACTGCCCTCTTCTTCAGTAGGAATACGGGAAGGGACTTTCGGGAGCTTATTTGTTCAAATGTGGGGATCACTGCAACAGCAAGTTATGAGAAGTATTTGGGTCTTCCAACACTTGTAAGAAGGTCCAAGATCTGAACTTTTGCTAGCATTGAGAATTGAGTTCGTAAAAAGGTGGATGGTTGGAAGGAAAAATTCCTTTCATAGGCAGGGAAAGAAGTTCTCCTTAAGGTGGTTATTCAAGCCATACCTACCTATAGAATCAGCCTTTTTTTGCTCCCGAAGACTCTTTGTCATAATTTGAACCGCTTGATGAGTTGGTTTTGGTGGGGTAAAAGCTTCCAAGGAAAGAGCTTCAGTTGGCTAGCTTGGAGTAAGTTGAGGGCATCCAAACTTAGGGGGGGGGGGGGGGGGGGGCATGGGCTTTCGGGACTTGGAAGTTTTCAACCAAGCTCTTTTGGCTAAGCAAGGGTGGCGCGTCATCCAATACCTGGATTCCTTGGTGGCGGTCATTCTAAAGGAAAAATATTTTCCAGGGAGTGATTTTCGGCTTGCTCGATTAGGGCACAATCCTTCCTGTGCGTGGAGGAGCATCATGCAGGCAAGGAAGGTTCTTGAGAAGGGGCTGATGTGGAGAGGGAAATGGTGTCAGTATCCTGATAAAGAATGATAAGTGGTTGCAAACTCCCCCAATGTTCCAAGTCCAATCTCCCTGCCTTGGCTTGGAACCGAATGCTCGAGTGTCCTCCTTCATTGACCCAATAACCGGCTGATGGAATTATAGGCTAATCATGGAAAATTTTAACGAAGAGGAAGCAACCCATATTTGCAATCTGGCACTTAGTCCTATCCAATAGGCTGACAGATTGGTTTGGAGTGGTACCAAGAATGGTGTATTCACTGTTCGTAGTGCATACCATTTAGAACTAAACAGTAGGAATCAAAAAAGGGGTGAATCATCTTCAGTTTGTGAAAATGAGGCTTTTTGGAAATCACTATGGAGTCTTCAGGTGTCGGGGGTGTTGAAGCAATTCGCTTGGAAATGCTGTAGTGAAGCTTTGCCTACAAAAGCAAATCTTCATCGTAGATGTCGGCTGGCTGACCCTCGGTGCCCTTTGTGCAAGAACTAATCTGAGTCCATATTCCATATTCTGTGGTCCTGCCCTTCCTTAGTGGCAGTTTGGCAGGAGTGCTCCAAGAAATTACAGAAGCTCTCTCTTACTGTTAGTGATGGCAGAGGATTTATGGAGCAATTGATGGAGAAACTAGAGAGAGATGAGTTGGAAAAGGCTTTGACTGTGGCTAGACTGATATGACTGAGAACAAACTCCTTTGTTTTCAATAAGGAGTTGACTCCCCCCCCTCCCAGCAGGTGGCTAGCATGGCTACAGATTCATTGGCTTAGTTCAAAATTGTGAATGTTAGGCCTAATTCGGTTGAGCGTATCTCCGTGTATCAGCAATGGGTAAAACATCCTGAAAAAAGGATGGGAATTGGGGTGGTGATACAGGATGTTAGTGGCGAGGTGCAAGCAGCCATGACTTAGATCATCCCTTACATTACTGATCCTGTGATGGCCGAATCTCTGGCAGCTTGGAAAGCAGTTTCTTTCTGCGATGATTCAGGTTTTACTCAGGTCGTCGTGGAAGGTGATTAACAATCGATTGTGTCTACTATGTGCCAAGACATGCCTTTTATGAGTAGCATGCAATGGAGTAATCATAGAAGCCACACGAGCCCATTTGGCTTGTTTCTCTAACTATGAAGTGCAACATGTGCGCCGGTCAACCAACACTGTTGCTCACCAGCTTGCGAAGGTGGGTGTGAAGCAGTCTTTAGCTAATGTCTGGATGGGGTTCTTTTTGAGAAACTCTGATGTATTGTTTTTTTGGTATCAATGAAGATGAGCCATAATTTCTATCAAAAAAAAAGTTCTACCTCAAATACTTCCACCGGCCACTTTGATTCTGAAACCTACATACATGGACTTCACTTTATTAGTATAATCAATATTCATTAAAAAAAAAAAAAAAAACCCAATTCTCTTTTGGCAAAATTTCCATTAAACCTTCAAAAAATATCATAGTATTGATATTAGTTTTGGCAATGCCAGGTTCAACATACCGATTATCCGCGACAACATGAAGTATCATTTGCTACAACTTTTGTGGTCACTACTTATTGTTACAATGACGACTGTTATAGCTAATATCGCTAATAGGCTTCATCAAGTATCATTGGCTACAACGTTTTGTCGTTGACTCTTTTTTTTTTTTTTTTTTTTTTTTTTTTTTTTTTTTATATATATATATATATATATGTATATCTTTTCTCTCTCTCTGTCTGTGTCTGTTTTTTCTTTCCTTGAATTCAAAGTTTCTGTTGTCTCGATGTAAAAATATGGTATCTTTATGGTTCATATTAAAACAAAGAAAAAAGTATTACTGTTACGGTCTAAGAAAAAACTGACGAACAAGGACGTAGGTGGAGCAGGGGGAAGATAAGTAGAGGTTGAAAGGAGTAGAAGGGCTAAGCCTTAAAAGCATTCTCAGTTTGCTCTCAATTTCAAATTTTTTCTCTAAAATTTGGTCAAAAATTCAAAAAAGCTCACTTCAACAAATTCTTTATAATTTCTCTATTTTGTCACATGTCAAAATTTCACTCCAAATTTGGCTCACAAATTTTATAGGTTATTCAATATTTTAATCATTTTTTAGAATTCCTCTCTCCTCTCACTTCATTTTTCACTCTTTATAATTTTTCTATTTTGGCTTATGTCAAAATTTCACTCCAAATTTAGCTCACAAATTTCATGAGCTATTTCTTATTTTAATCATTTTTTAGAATTCCTCTCTCCTTTCACTTCATTTTTCACTTTTTCTCTCTCCTCGTTTGTTAGGAGTAGTTGCTTAAAATGAATAAAAAATTAATATTTACTTAAAATAAAGAAATATTAGAGAGTTTGATGTATGAAGTTTGTTAAAAGTATACTAGTAGTTAAAATAACAAAAGGTTGTTGGGGATGCTCTAAAAAAGCTAAAAGAAAAAAGTATTGGGTCAAACTTTTTTTTTTTTCTGTTTTTTTAGATTGTGTAGGAGCGGGCGCCACTACTAAGGACTTAGGTTTAACTAAATTTGTGTTCAATAATTCTAGGTTTAAATCTCAGGCTTTTAACAACAATTAGTTTCAAAACAAGTATCATGTCAAGGATTCAAGTCATGAAGAGCAAATCTATAAATTGAATTAAAATTTGTTAAATTAAAATATATTTTAGTATGGAATGAACTGCGACAAACATCAAATTATATTCGAAAGATTAATAGAATGTTACGGTTCTAATGATTAAAAGAGTACTTTAACCAAATAAATATCTACCAATTAATTTTTCAGACTTTCAAATTAATAATGGTTAGCCCTTAACAGATGTTGATATTGACAAATTTTGATTTTAATTCTATTGGGTAGTATGTCTATTTTAATATTCACAATGTATACTGGCTAGCATTTGTCAGCATTAAAAAAAGTTATTCCAAACCATTCTAAGATAATAACATATGAGTCGTTACAATTAAGTAAAAGAAGATATGTCATATATATATAAAAGCTCAAGTTCAGATTATAGATTCTAAGAACATATAAGATTGATATGTGTCCATTGGCATGCGATAATCACATGTTACTTAAATTGCATGTGCTTCTTACATGCTTTTTAAATAGCATTAATAAAAAGTGTTTCTCACATGTGGGTTATATGAAATTTTCTTTAAACCAGTTTGTAAGAAATTTCTGTCTATATATATATATATATATATATATATATATATATATATATATATATATTATTTTATTTTTTTTGCACCAAGATAATGTCTTTAGTAAATGTTCAATGACGCAATCATTTAGTAGAAAAAGCTTCATGAGAACAAAAATATGAGATGATCAGGAGAATCTATTCGCATTCATTTTAGGATCAAGGGAAGGGAAATTTTGGGAACAAAATTTTTATAGTGAGATAATGATATTGTCATTTTCCCATTCACAAATTATTATTATTTTTTTTTAAAAAAAAAGTCATTTTCATCTAAACATTAAGTTAATTAATTAAGAGGCTGTAAACATGCTAACACCAATAACGTAGAGAAAATTACTCCCCTAAAACGATTCTAAACAAGAGAATCTCTCTAGTTTGGAATTTTGTATAATCAAAATAAACTTGAATAAGAATAACTTAACGTGAATGTAATCATATCGCGGCACCTGACTATGTACTTGGATCAAATCTAAAAAATTCAAAAATCATTAAGTATAAAGGCATGAGTAATGTTAAAAAAAAATAAAAAATACACATCACCACACACTATGTGCACACTCACCTTCTTACATAGGGTGGGTTCCACCACATTTGGGTCTCACCCCATGTGAGAGGATCAGGTGTAGTGTGTGTTTCTAACACATCCCTAAAGGCATGCCAACAAATGTTGTGCACATATAATTGGTAAAGAAATGATTCATGCACACTTTTTCTACACCTTTTACACACCATAGCTGATGTAGCTTTCTTTTTTCTTTTATACACCAATGCTAACATGGTTTATGTTTTCCTAATCCTAAAGAAAAAAGAAAGTTACATCAACAAAGGTGTGTAAAAGATGTGTAAAAAGTGTGTAGGTATCATTTCTCTAATTGTTATAATTGACTACTGGGTTACGTGGCATGCTCATTCAATTCGGAATTCAGATTTCTGAATAAATTTACCTCCCAAATGTAAAAAATGCTTGGCTTGTACGTCATGGGAGTGATGTGATTATTCAATCAAATATTCCTTCGAGTCACGTTAATCCACATTTCTGATAATGTTGTAAAGTATTTAAAGTTCAACTAACTACACATTAAAATGCTTAATCCAAGGAATTTCACTTCTTTATTAGTTGACAAAACAATACAAGCACATGAAGATGACCTTATCAACCATTCACTTTTAATTTATTGGGAGGATAGTAAGACATACAAAGATAACTACTCCTATTCCTTCCATAACATATATATATATATATATATATATATATATATATATATATATATAAATATTTATTAATTTCTTCGGTTTTATTTATAAGTATTATCCTTAGTTTATTTGGGAGTACTTGCATTAACCTTCGGTGTAACTTTTTGTTTTCCTATGCAGGCGCAGATACCGCTTGGGGCACAAACTCTAATCCAAGGACAATTTCTCATAAACAAAACACACGACATCACGATGGCAATGAATGACTTCTACATCAGCTACTGGTAGCATTGAAAATGATACACCTATTATAAGTATTTTGTTAGTCGTTATGATCATATCTATATATATATATATTTAATAAAAAAAAAGGATTATGAAAGATAAGGACTATCATATATATAAAAAAAAAAAGAAAACAAAAATGGTAGGGCTATTAGAGAAGAAAGACTGACAAGTACTTGCAAAAAATAAGACGATCAAAAAAGCCATTTCAAGATGGGGAAGCTTCTCCTCCTCAAGTCACCTCTCCTTAAGAAGATGTGCCCATTGAAAATCTAGCAAAGAACACTAACTTCTCTCAAGATGAACTAGATCCTGCTGATCTTCCCAAAGAGCCTTCCTCACGTATCAAGCTAAATCATCCCCGAAGGTAGCTATTTGGAGACATCAATGAAGGTCTACAACTAGGAAATAGAGTGGTAAATCAAGTCTCTCATACTTGCTATCTCTCTCAATTTGAGCCTAAGAAAGTAGAAGAAGCTTTACAAGATGAAAGCTGGGTTGCTGCTATACATGATGAATTACATCAGTTCACCAGGAATGATCTATGGGCTCTCACTCCTAGACTTCTTGATCACAACATCATCGGCATAAAATGGATATTCAAGAATAAGTTTGATGAACATGGGACTGTTGTTCGAAACAAAGCTCGTCTTGTTGGTCAGGGGTACACTCAGATTGAAGGAGAAGATTTCGATGAAACCTTTGCTCCTGTGGCTCGTTTGGAATCCATCTGAATTTTGCTATCTATTTCATGTGAAAAATAGAATGACTTCTAATTTACCGTGTGTGTGTGATCAAGTGTGCAACAAAATATTAAATGCAGAATTTAAAGGAGACAAATATTTTATTGACGAAGTGGAAACTCAATTAAGAGAAAAAACACTCCGGGGCAGCCAAACCTAGGAATTCCACTATTTAGAAGACAAAGCTTGTAACAAAGCAGTAACACTCACATACCCCGATGCAGCAATCGTACCTTGTACTCTAACACATACCTATATGTGAACGCTTCCCAATCCAGTCTCCTACTCGAAGGGGTCTTCAATGGATTCCTTTACCTTAGGATTCCTCCCTGAGATAGACTTCACACGATCAAGAACCACACATCGGCAATGCTTAGAGAGTTAGCAAATTTTCACAATTTCTACCTAAACACCCTCTCTAAGTTTAAGAGAATTCAATACCTAATTCTATAAATAATATATGCCTAGAGACCTCTATTTATAGGCTTAACAAGTCCTAATACAATATTAATTCAGAGTCTACCTAAACACCCTCTCTAAGTTAAAAAGAATTCAATACCTAATTCTATAACTAATATATGCCTAGATACCTCTATTTATAGGCTTAACAAGTCCTGATACAATATTGATTCAGAGTCTCTGGATGCATGTCCAGACGAAAACAAAGGGGCATCCGAATGGTTACTGTGAACCGCCTTCCATAACGCGTTTCACGCGTTTCCATATTAAGGCCGCGTTCGGACGGTTGCAAGCTGTCTTCCTAATCTGGGTAGGTAAAGGAAAACCCGAATTCTTCTAGAACACTGTGTGAACTCCGGACGATGTTGCCCTTCGTTCTGACGGATGCATGCTGAAGCACTTTCTGAATCTTCTCAAACACAGATGGGCGTTTGGACTCTACAATGGGCCGTCCGGACGGTCGACTGGGGATCTGACTTTTGCTAAGTGTAAACTGTGCAGAATCTTCTTAGAATTCTGAAATTACCTTCTTGAAGCTTATGATACTGAAACTTAGGCTCTTTCAATGTTTATAAAAATGTTGAAGATTCTGAAATAATACGACATCCCTATTAAAATGACAACCTTACAAGATAGTGTTTTTGTCAACAGAAAGTAGCCAATAAAACTAACAAACTCCTTCTTTGGCCATTCTGGGACAAAAAACTCTTGATCGGTTTAAAATACAATCCCTGTTCGAAACCCAAAAAATAGTATCTATTTTTGTCTCAAAAGGACAAAAGGTAAACAAAGTATTAAAAAACCGTATAAAATAAACCACCGAAGGGTTTAAAAAGTTGAACAAAATAACAAATGTTCAAAAATACATGCCCAATCTGATAAATACACACAAAAATAAATAAGTGTCGCAGCACTTAGTCCAAATCTTCATCATCCTCATCAGCCTCCAAGTGTTGCAGACATCTATCCACCTTTGCATCCAGAGCCTGTACCCGAGCATCAATTGAAGAAATACACCCCTGTAACCGCTGAAATCCAGTGATCATCTGAGCAGACAACAGAGAATACATCTCCTCAAAACTGGATGGAGGAGGAGTAGGCTGTGAGGAGGAAGCTGCTAAAGGATCAATTGGAGGTGGTGGACCATGCGGAGGGGACTCAATATCAACAGGATCCTCAAACCGGGGGAGCTGGGCATCAAACTTCATGATAGTCTGCTGGCTTAGAGAATCCTGAATCCGGAAGATCTGCTCTGTATGAGGAATATAAGGCACAAATCTCTGCCAGATCCTCTTCACCGGGCATCCAAATGGCAGTCCACAAGAATTATCGTCAAACATATCAATCATGACATGTAAAAGAAATTTGCACATACAGAATCACACATTTTGGATAAGAACATACACCACCCTTGCTTTCTTCAGCACAATCCCACTGCGATGTCCCTAAGGCCAAAGATTATGTAACACAATCTTTGCTAAAAACTGATAGGGAGAGGCAAAGGTACCAATCTTGATCTGTTGAATAGTATCTGCTTGTGCTTGTTGAGGATCAAAGAACTCAACAATATCATCCATAGATGGAGCCTCTACTGACTTTGGATATGGGACCCTAGGAAGATCCGACTCAACTAGTACACCAATTACTGAGCTAATCAATTCTGTAGTCACCTGGACTGGTATTCCATTGATGACAGTTTGCAGAACCGAAACCCCATCAACTAGAGTTGTCTCCGTGTCAGTATAAAAATCTCGCACCAGTCCGAGATAGGCTATATTGGCTCAGTTATGGAGAAACTGCCAGCCATTCCTTTGAACCAGCTTATCAATAAACAAAAATGTGAGAGCCATAAGAGTTGATCTAACCACATTCCTCTCCACTAGCACTTGTTTTCTTTCCATTCGAGCTCTTCTATCAGCTTGGGTTGTCTGTGTTTGTGAGCGGACTCTCCATTGAGAACTGCTTGAAGACATTTTCCTGAAAATAATCCAAGCAAAAAATTTGGTATTATGATGGCTATATTTTGGACATACCAAAACAAAAAATGTGACAAATACAATCCAAGCAAAATATATAAAAGTCTAACTAACCCAACAACAGACAAAATAAAACATCCAGGCACAATATCTCATGAATAAATCAGAAAATAATACATTATTCTATTAAGCATGAAAAACTTAAAAGAAATAATGAACGTAGTAAAAAATACCTAGAAAGAGACGAAAGGTGCAAAAAAGAAAAAAAGAAAAAGCAAAATCATAGCTAAATCTCGTGAAAAGACGAGAGAAAACCAAGAGAAAAATGCGCATGTCCGAACTTCCAAAGAAAAAAAAAAGAAAAGAAATGGACACGGTAGGAAGAAAGCAATGGCTTTAAAGCCTTTTCGCGCGTCCGGACGGAGGGTCCAGAGGGTTCGAACGGCCTAATGTCAGGTCAAAGTTTGACTAGGCTGCACGCGTCTAGACCGTATACCATATTCGTTCGGACGATCACACAGAAAGTTGAAAATAGAGAAAAATATGCAGAAAAATAATTTTTTCTAAATATAGCTTCAGAACACGCATATAAAAATAACTGATAAGATAGTCAAATAGCATATAAAAAAAAATATGCAAAAATATAATTGAGAGTCAAGTAATTAATGAGCATAAATTTTCTTGTAAACAGAAATTTTAAATAGCTTACTCATCTTATGCTATGCGTGTATGTGTGTGTGAAAACTTTCTCAATAAGGTATGATGTTTGTTGATATGATTTAAAATAACTGAATTTTCTAAACAGTAGAGAAAATCAATGTTAGATCAGTCAAAAGTCAAACCTTATCTTACTAGGACCTAGCCACCCTCATCTTATATACTCCCCCTAAGATGCAGCACTTTTCTTTTACTTAGTCCTTTAATGATCATCTATTTTCGCAATGATTTAGTCATTGACTGTTTCTATAGGGACAAGTTTAAGAATAGATTTATAGCATAATAAGCAGTAGATCTTTTTATTTATCCATATTAATTGAAATATAAATGTTTTTTATCACTTGGTGCTGCAACCTAAAGAGAGTGCTAAAGTTTATGGGTTCTAGGTTCAGCTAGCAAATTGGTCAATTTGACTGTCTTAGAAAAAAAATCTCTCATCAGAATTTTTAGAAGCTAAAAGTCAGAGAAAAAAAAAATACCTTATGAGAGCTTTGAATAGTGCACAATTTTTCATTACATGAGAAAAGCAACTATCTATCATTACGATGCAGTAGGAAAACTTTAGCAGATATCAGCCATAAACTCTTAAACATATAGACGCATATTCCATCAATGCACAATGAACTGAAATGTCAGGCAAAATACATGCAATATCTGAAAAGCTTATAAAAATAAAATAAAATTATGCACCTTCTCCCCTGTAACGACCCTCACTTTTACGAAAAGGTGTAAGTGAAAATTTCGATTTCCACGTATCGTTATGACATCATTACTGACGTCATCAGAGTATAAATTGGCAGCGGAATATAATTTTTCTTTACAATGACACATCAGAGCTAACTGAATAACCTCAATATATAAATAATAACTTTATGTTCTGAAATAATAATAATTACATTTAAATTAATAATATATGTACCACAAGTGCCACTTAATAAAGTATCAATTGTACCGTAATAACCATCACAACTCCAAAGAAACATATGAAAAGAGTCTGACACATGTACATGAATGGATAGACTAAGCAGGGTAGTCCATCACATCCAAGAGTCCACAAAATGGGAGGCAACTTAGCCTCAAAAGACTGCCACTATGATTCATCTAATCATCCGGATAGTCTTGATACTCTTCATCCTCAAACTCTGTATTAATAAATAATACAGATAGAAACAATAATACAAAAATACCTACGTGAGTCAACTATTTCCAATAATACTTTTAGCCTTTGCATCCCAGTGTTGTTATTTATTAAATCTTTCACAGGGCCTATGCCCTACTATTGGCCTTTGCACATCAGCTTTATTATTAACCAGTTTAGTTAAAATACAAAATATGTTAAATCACATGCGCAAATAAGTAAACACAATATTAAGGAAAAGTCCACCAGCATCACTCTTAGTAAGTATAAAGATACTTACCGTCTTCTGCTTCCAAAAGGGTTTCCATACAATTGTTGACAAAAACTTCTAGAAAAATGGCTAAAACTACACCCTGGCTATAGCACACGAAACATGGTATTTTTTCTGCTTTCCTTTTAAAAGAGATGCGACCTGTGAGAGCAACAAAATGTTTCTTCTCTTTGTTTTCTTCATTCTTTTCCCTTTCATTGACATCATAAACCGAACACACAAGAATACACTGCAATATAATTAAATGCACATAATAGTGAATTAATATAATTCACTAATAATACGTTTTAAGCCTATTCTCATTTCTAATTTCTTAATCCTATTATTATTCCGACATGGTAATAGCATATAAAATTAGTTCAATTACATTTTATTACTAATCCTTTTATGCAGATTTTATTACGGCATTTATCAATGCCTTTAAATATTCATTTATCAAAATAGATCTCGTAATACCCATTTTATAAAAATAGGTATAATAGTTAAAACTCACAATTTTTACAATAAAGTTTCACAACCCAAAATAATAGAACATTTTATTAAAATAATATTAAGGCAAGTGATGTTTCAGTTATTTTAACTGAAATAGTGAGATACCAAAATATGTTTAAGCCAACATATGGCTTATTTTTAATAACTTCGTTAATATAATTAACGGGTTTTATACTTTAAAAACAGGTGGATTTAGAATAACTACATAATTAATTCTTTTATGAAATTGGGCAGAATAACAGCATTAGTATTAATAATGCCTAGAAATACTTTAAAATATTTGGGCAGCGTAACAGTGCTTTAAAATATTCGCTTTTTATTCGGGCATCACAACAGCATGATTTATTATCTAAATACGCCACTTGAAATACCCTGTTAAAACACAATTTAAAACATTAGATACTTAAAATAATAAAAATTGTGAAATCACCAAAATATTAAAACAAAGTTAATAACTTAAAATAATTACATAAAATAAATTAACGCCTTTAATTAGAAACTTACCAAATATCTCAATATAGTAGTTTGAGATATTAAAAAGGACTAACTTTGAATTTATCTTTTCCTTTATATTTTCTTTTTGTCTTATCTCTTTCCTATTCTTATCTTTTAATTTCTTTTTTCTCCTCTTTTCACATGTGTTGATCGAATGAAAAGGTGGAAAGGCTAAAGAAAAGGTTCAGGAGACTTCTTTCTTGTCTTCTTTTGTTTCCTTTCTTAGAGCACTCCCAATGGATTATGTAGTTGCAACTTTAAGCTAAATAGATAACAAAAGTACTAAAAAGAGACTCCATCGGCTTATGTATTCCAACTCTAGAATAGATTTTTCTTAATTCCATAAATAATGCAACTCTACAAGTAGAGTTATACTATTCACTTATCTATTTTTTTCTTTATTCTTTATCTCCACCTTTTGAGCTAACTTTTTTTTCCTTCTTCCCTCCACCACTCCACAGTCTTCCTTTTTTTTTTTTTTTCTTCCTTTATAGTGGAGATTTAAGGGAAAGTGTGTAAAGTAGTAGAGGTATCAAGTGGGACCCATGTGAAAGAAAAATATTATAATGAAAAAAATTAATGAAAAATAATAAAAAATAATATAGAGTTAAGAATAGATAATCGGATGTATAGTGTATTTTAAAACTCATTAGCTAAACTAGATAAAATGGATTTTGATTAGCTATTTTAAATTAAAAAATACATAAGCCATTGGGAGTGCTCTTATTTACCCATTAACACACGCACACGTTTTCAACACACACGGTTTAAACC
This sequence comes from Alnus glutinosa, assembly GCF_958979055.1. NCBI lineage: Eukaryota > Viridiplantae > Streptophyta > Magnoliopsida > Fagales > Betulaceae > Alnus > Alnus glutinosa. The sequence goes on along the minus strand of NC_084895.1, from coordinate 14,408,874 downwards.
ATTTGCATCACACACACACATTCACACCATTTCAGCACACACAAGTCCTTCTAGAATAAGACAAATGCTACCCTTTTTCTCCTTATTTGCTGCAAACTACCGAGAGAGTTTGGAGGAAGAGAGACTTACCCACGGTGAGGTCCTATTCCCTTGCTGTTCTGGACAAGAGAAACAGAGGGGCTTTTAAGGGAATTTTCTGCAACTATAAAAGGAAGGAGAAGATGGGTTTTTTAGGTTTAAGAGCTGTTGGACCAAGAATCTATTGATGCTATCGATCGAGGGTAGAACAAAGGGGCAAAGGTGCTTCAAACCGAGAGAGAGGGGATGAGTTTAGAGAACTTCTTCTCTATTTTCTGTTACTGAAAATTGAGAGAAGAAGAGAGTATTTGAGAAAAGAGAGAAGACTCTACTTCAAAAAAGCACCAGAATTTTCTGCAGAGAAGTAGAGAAGAAGAAGAGTTGTGCGTGAACTGGGGAAGCTGCATCTCCTTTTAAACACGAACAAAAGGCTAAGATTGGCTTGGGCAAGGTTGATCCAACGGTGGGAGCATCTCCTTGGTAGCAAGTTGGGTGAGTCATGTGGGTGACATACGTGATGAGGAGGAACACAGCACCTAGACATCTATCCTCAACCAACCGATAGTTAGCTTCTAACTTAGGAGCTAATTTCCTAACTTGAGTTATTAAACTAAGCTGGATTGGGCTGGGTAACATGTGGGCTGCCTTATGGACTGGGTTGTGAATGTGTAGGCTGAGTCTCACATGGGTTGGGCTGGGTTTTAAGAGATTGAATTGGGCCCACAAATGTTATATATGAATTTTCGTCCTATTCAAGAGTAGTATTTTTTGCAGGTATTTTTGTACCCTAAACGGAATCCAAAAATTATGAAATTCGGAGAGTAGCTAGAAGACTTCAAGACGAGCGTTTTGGCTTTTGAATCGACCAAAACGGAGTTTGTTTGACCCTATTTCTATTATTCTAAAATTTAAGGTTTGTTTGAACTTTTATTAAATTAAAACTATAAACGCTTCTTAATAAATGAATATTTATTTTCATAAATATTCAGATTTATTTTCATAAATATTCATATTTATTCTTTTGCCTTATTATTAGGTCTTAAATCATATTTTAAGATATTTTATTCAATATCATAAAATTAAAATATCATAAAATACGAGGTATTACATCCCCCCCCCCCCCCCCCTTCTTTTTTATATTTTTATTGAAAATAAAACCAGAAAAACAACACAACATGCTTATGGAGATATGAAAAACCATCTAATCCTAGCATGTAAGGTAAGAACAAACCTGACCTCAAGGTGAGAGGTTTGGAAATACCAAGATATAAAAGCAGCCGCCCGACATGCTTTTTCTATCATCCCCAAACAGTGTCTGCAGAAATTTCTCAAGACAACAAGAGAGAATATGGGAATAGAACAAATATGGTTCCTTAAATAAGATGCAACGCATGAATAAGATATGACAAGATAAACAATGCAATGCAAATGTACCTGACATGCATTAGGATTTAGGAACCAAAATCCTAGGCATGTGTAACCTTACAAACTAGGTGGGTCCACTCCCCCTCGAGGGGTGAGTGTCCTTATCCTTTTTGACCCCATCCTGTCCTCCCTATGGTGATGGTTGATCATCTTTCAATTGTTTTTCCATCCATCTTATCAACGGGCGGTCCTTCATAAGATGAGTCTCTTTTTGGCGTTTGCTGCTTCTCCTCATAGTGCCTTGATTTGTCCTTCTTTGGTAACCAAGATTGTTTTATAGGAACAAATTCTCTGTTGTTGCCGCTGGTGCCTCGAAGCTTGATATCTTGCTAAAGGTCTAGTGCTTGAGGTAATATGTCTTGATAGATCCTTCTGAGCCTAGTGCTGAGGACACCTGGGTCGGATGTGACTGCTTACTCCACAGTGATGGCATAAGGGAGGTTTAGTCCCTGATGAAGGGTGTCTTGATAGCTTCTTCCGACCTTGATGTTGAGGACACCTGGGTCGAATGTGACGGGAGGCTCTTTCTTGGTAGGAGGCTTCTGAGGGGGCTTTGTAATAGCCGGAACTTCTCCTTCCATGACGACCTTTCCTTTATCCACGTAGGCAAGTAGAGGCTCAAGGACTGTGGGCTTGACAAACACAGTCTTTGAAGTAGAGGGGATATCAGAGATAGAAGCTACATACCCGAGTCCGATCTTGTCAATTGGGCACTTCTGAATAGATAGCATATGAGTGAGTTTCTCATCAATGACCCTCTCCAACTAAAGCTGTGTCTACAACAACTTTTCTTCTAGATCCTTGATCTTAAGCAGTAAGGAACTCTTCTCAGTCTGCAGACTGTTCAACTTATGCATATGTTTTTGGCGAATATTTGTTAGCTTCAAGAACTTTATATAGAGGACTTTATAAGCCTCTTTGAGTTCTTCATTGTCTTCATCGCTGCGGTCAAAGCAGTAGGATTGGAAATCCTCCTGGTCTTCATGTGGAGCCACAAAGGCTAGAAATTTCTAATCTTAAGTAAGAGTTTCTTCTTCTTCTTCTGAATCATCACTGAGAGTCGCATTGTAGGTCTTCCCTTTAGCCTGCTTGAGATTTTCATAGTCATCCCGAATATGCCCAAAGCCTAAGCACTCAAAACATCTGGGACCTCTTCGATCCTTCTTCTCAGCTTCTTCTAGCTCAAATTCTTTAGGGGTCTTCTTTAGTCTTTTAGTGAACTTCTTCTTGAATTTATCATTCTTCATCAGTCTCCCGAAGGCCAGCATTGCCACTACATCTTCTTCATTATCAGAGTTTTTCTCCGATGAGACTCTGGCCTTCTTCTTAGAAGATGCCTTGAGGGCAATTGCCTTTGCCTTCTTGACTGGAGGCAGGGAATACTCATAAGTTTGAAGAGATCCCACCAACTCTTCAATCTTCATTTGATATAGATCCTTGCTTTCCTGTGTGATAGTCACCTTTATTCTGAAACGCTCAGGCAAAGATCTTAGAATTTTTCGAATGAGTTTTACATCCGAGACTGACTTCCCTAGACTCACCATCAAGTTTCTCAAGTCGCTGATCACTACAAAAAATTGAGGTTTTAGTAACGTGCAAATTTTCGTGGGTTACTAACATTAGTAACGTGCTAACAATTCGCACGTTATTAAAAACTTTAGTAGCCTGCTAATTTTAACACGTTACTATTTAGTAACGTGCGAAAACTTGCATGTTACTAAATTTGGTACGTTACTAAAGTAGTAACCCTCAAATTTTGCACGTTACTAATCCTCAAATTTTGCACGTTACTACATTAGTAACGTGCAAAATTTAGCATGTTACTATTTAGTAACGTGCGAAAATTTACACGTTACTATTTAGTAACATGTGAAAATTTGCACGTTACTAAATATTATGTCAATATAATTTTTTAAAAAATAATAAAAATTTAAATAATTAGTAGCCTGACTAATTTTGCACGTTACTAAGTTGGTATGATTTTTTTTTAAAAAAATAATTTTAAATTTTAAATAACCAATGAAGTGTCAAATTTAACACCTCACTAAATAATAATGATCTATCATGACCGATCATGATCTACCATAATTGTTCGGGAGATCTATCAATCCTATTGATCTATCATGATTGATCAGATGATTTATCATGATCAATCGGATGATCTATCGATCCTATTAATCTATCATGATCGATTGGATGATCTACCATGATTGATCGGATGATCTATCGATCCTATTGATCTATCGGATGATCTACCATGATTGATCATATGATCTATCGATCCTATTGATCTATCATGATCGATCGGATGATCTATCGATCCTATTGATCTATCATGATCGATCGGATGATCTATCGATCTTATTGATCTATCGTGATCGATCGGATGATCTACCATGATTGGTCGGAAGATCTATCGATCCTATTGATATATGATAATTGATCGGATGATTTATCATGATCAATCGGATGATCTATCATGATTGATCAGATGATTTATCATGAATCATGATTTGATCGGATGATCTACCATGATTGATCGGATGATGCACAATGGTTGATCGGATGATCTATTGATCCTATTGATCTATCATGATCGATTGATCCTATTGATCTATCATGATCGATCCTTTTGATCTATCATAATCGATTGGATGATCTACCATTATTGATCGGATGATCTACCATGATTGATCATATGATCTATCGATTCTATTGATCTATCACGATCGATCGGATGATCTATCGATCCTATGGACCTACCACGATCGATCGGATGATTTATTGATCAATCACGATCGATCGAACGATCGATCGAATGATCTATCGGTTTTATTGATCGATAACGATCGATCGGATGATCTATCGATTTTATTAATAGATCACGATCGATCGGATGATCTATCGATCATATTAATCTATCAGGATCGATCGAATGATCTATCGATCCTATTGATCTGTCAGGATCGATCGGATGATCTATCGATCCTATTGATCAATCACGATCGGATGATCTATCAATCCCATTGATCTATCACGATCGGTCTGATGATCTATCGATTTTATTGATAGATCACAATCGATCGGATGATCTATCGATCATATTGATCTATCACGTTCGATCGGGTGATCTATCAATCCTATTGATCTATCACAATCGATCGGATGATCCATCTATCCTATTGATCTATCACGATTGATCGGGTGTTCTATCACGATCGATCAAATGATCAATCGATCTTATTGATCAATCACAATCGATCGGATGATTTATCGAACCTATTGATCGATTAGGATCGATCCGATGATCTATCGATCATGTTGATCGATTCTAGTGATTATGACGTGTCAAATGTAAAATATTTAAAACATTTATACTAATTAAGTATTAATAACTAATTACTATGTTAGTTTAACATACTATATAAATATTATTATCAACGGATTATAATATAAAAATGTGTTTTTATAATTTTTTTATAAAAAAAAAAAAAAAAAAAAAAAAAAAAAAAAAAAAAAACTGATTAAAAAATTGAAAGCTATGTATATAAAAACAATTTGTATGAATTTTTCTATAAAAAAAAACTGATTAAAAAACACTTTTTAATTTTTTTTTAAAACAATTTGTATTAAAAAAAGTTTTCATAATGTTTTTACAAAAAAAAAAAACAAATTAAAAAAATTGATTACTATATATATTTAATAACGTGCCAAATTTGGCACGTTACTGATGTAATGGGCGCGCAGCAAATTTTTTCGCGGCCAAGTTCACTGCAATTTTTTTTCCCCAAATTTTTAAAATACCCGCCGGTCTAAAATTTGTTTCCCCAAATATTTAAAACTCTCAGTTCTTTGTTTTTGGTTCTCCGTTTGCAGGTAATTCCTCCTCCCAATCTCGGTCCATATCTCGGTTTGCCTTTTCTTTTTTGTTTGTTTTCTTTTCTCCCTCTTTCTTTACACGTTACTAATTTAGTAACGTGCAAAATTTACCACGGTACTAAATATTATGCCAATATGATTTTTAAAAAAATATACATAATTTTAAATATTTAGTAACGTGGCAAATTTTGCACGTTATTAAATTAGTAACGTGTAAAATTTATCACGTTACTAAATATTATGTCAATATATTTTTTTAAAAAATAATATAATTATATATAATTAGAGGCATGGTAAATTTTTCACGTTACTAAATTAATAAGGTGGTATATTCTCCACGTTACTAAATTTTGAACGCGCACTCCTTTTTATTTCCTCAATTTTGCGCGGCATTGTTTTTTTCACTAAAATTAAAACTCCCGCCCTTTTTTTACTATCCCTCTTCTTTTCTCCCTTTTTTTTTTTTTAATATTTATTTTTCTCTCCTTTTCCGGAATCTTCCACGCACGCCCATTCCTTTTCTTCTTTCCTCTTTTCTTTCTTCTTCCCTTCTCTTTGTTCTCACGCACAGCAGCTGCTCCCATTCCCCTTTTTCCTTCCTTTTCTTCATTCTCCTTCCTTTTTTTTGTTTTATTCGTTTCTTTCTTCTTCTTTTTTTTTTTTTTTTTTTTTTTTTTTTTCTTTTTTTGCTTTCCTCTTCCACTTTCACGCATCCCTCTTCTCTTCCTTATTCTATTCTTTTCTGTTTCTTCTTTTGTCCTACCCAAGTGTAAAACGGAGAGAGAGGGGAAATTAGAAAGAGGGATTTTAGAGAGAGATCAGAGATGGGGAGGGACCGAGAGAAACCCGTGAGTTTGAGAGTGAGACCCGAGGGCCAGAGATGACCCAATCGACCCATCGAACCCCAAGAGGAACCGAAGAAGACCCGATACTTCGGTGGATCGCCGAATGACGTGATTTCCGGTGAGTCGTCGCCGGTGAAGTCAGAGGAGGTGCGATTTCCGATGGGTTTCTCAGAAATTCTCAAGGCTAATTTCTTGTAATTTATTGAATTTAATTTTATTGCAAAATCTATGGTATTTTCTGTGTTGATGATTTGCTACTGATAAATACTAAGGTATTTTAAATAGTTTCTTCAATTTACTTGGGGTTAAGATTGCTAATTTATGTTAGATTATTATTGATGATATTTTGATTAGTGGTTCTACTGATTGATTTTTGTTGGACCGTCTATGGGTATTTGTCAGCCATGTCCTCTGTTTGTGGATATTCTGGGCGATGTTGTATTTTGGTAAGTTATGGGTATGCTATGTTGTTTGGGTGTTTAGCCGATCAGATGTGTTGGGTTGCTGATGATTTTTGGTTGTATTTTTTTTTTTTTTTTAAGAGGGATTCTTGGTTGTATTGATGTTAAAATTTGCAAAGCTCGACGTTTTGGAAAGACGATCATCTGAGCGGGGAAGATCTGGCGACCAGTAGCGGCAGATTGAGCTACCGGTTCAAGAGATCGATCGGGTCCCGTCGGAAACTGTTATTGACCTCCGGAGTATCGCCGAGCGGATGGTCTCCGCCGGTTACCTATGGAATATTGCAAATAATAATTTTTTTAAAAATTTTTTTTACATAATTTTAGTAACGTGTGAACACACGTTACTATAATTTTTTTATTTTTTTTTTCTTTTTATAAATTAGTAACGTGTTTTTTTTTTTTTCAAAAAAAATTTCATTAAATAATTTTAGTAATGTCTAAAAGTGTTGGACGTTACTAAAGTTAGTAACGTGTTAATTTTAATACATTACTAATTTAGTAATGTGCAAAAGTTTGCATGTTAGTAAAATTAGTGACATGCAACACTTTTAAGTGTTATTAAATATTTAGTAACGTACAAAATTTTGCGCGTTACTAAATAGTAACGTGGAAACAATTTCCACGTTACTAAAATGATATTACTAACTGAGGGATTAGGAACGTGAGAATCACGCCACTGATTTTACGTTACTATAGTTTACTAACGTGCAAAAGGCTTTTGCACGTTAGTAAACCCAGGTTACTAAAACCAAGAATTTTTGTAGTGGATCTTAGTGTAAAACTCCTCAAATGTCTCATCTTCAAGCATCTTAATTTCTTCAAATCTAGAAATCAACATCTGCAGCTTGGCAGATTTTACAAGTTTTGTGCCCTCATATGTTGTTTCTAAGATTAGCCATGCTTCGTGAGCGGATTCATAATTTCAAATTCTTGCGAATTCAGATGGTAAAAGTGCTTGACATATAGCATGGAGGGCTTTATCATTGGATAGTCTCACGCTAGTTTGAACAACTGTGAGTTCGTCAGTTGTATCCTCTGGTTTAATCCAACTAGATTCAACAATCTTTCAAACATCAATAGATTTTAAAAAGAAGCACATTTGAGCTTTTCAATAGCTATAATTTGTGCCATCAAAGGCAAGAATAGAATTAAGATTTTGAGACATAATAAAAATAAAATAGAAGTCAAAAAGATCACACTCAAGAAATTAGTTTAAACAGAGTGTACCAAGCTTTGATACCAATTGAAAAATAGAATGGCTTCTAATTTACCGTGTGTGTGTGATTAAGTGTGCAATAAAATATTAAATGGGAAATTTAAAGGAGACAAATATTTTGTTGACGAAGTGAAAACTCAATTAAGAGAAAAATGACTCCGGGGCAGCTAAACTCAGGAATTCCACTATTCAGAAGACAAAGCAAGTAACAAAGTAGTAATACTCATATACCCCGATGCAGTGATCGTACCTTGCACTCTAACACATACCTATATGTGAACGCTTCCCAACCAAGTCTCCTACTTGAAGGGGTCTTCAATAGATTCCGTAACCTTAGGGCTTCTCCCTAAGATAGACTTTATACGATCAAGAACCACACACCGGCAACGCTTAGAGAGCTAGCAAATCTTCAAAATTTCCACCTAAACACCCTCTTTAAGTTGAGAATTCAATACCAAATTTTGTAAATAATACATGCCTAGAGACCTCTATTTATAGGCTTAACAAGTCTTAATACAATACTAATTTGGAGTCTCTGGACACGCGTCTGGACGGAAACAAAAGGACATCCGGACGGTTACTATGAACCGCCTTCCATAAAGCGCTTCACGTGTTTCCATATTAAAGCAGCGTTAGGACAGTGGTGCACTAGCATTCGGACGGTTGCAAGCTGTCTTCCCAATCGATTTAGGTAAAGGAAAACCTAGATTCTTCTACAACACTATGTGGCATCCGGACGGTGTTTCCCTTCGTTCGGGCGGATGCATGCTGAAGCAATGTTCTGAATCTTCTCAAACACAAATGGGCGTCTGGACTTTGCAATGGGCCGTCTAGGGATCCGACTTTTGCTGAGTGTAAACTGCGCAAAATTTTTTTGGAACTCTGAAATTGCCTTCTTGAAGCTTGTGATGCAGAAACTTAGGCTCTTTCAATATTTCTAAAAATGTTAAAGACTCTAAAATAATATGGTATCCCTATTAAAATGGCAATCTTACAAGATAGTGTTTTTGTCAACAGAATATAGCCAATAAAATTAACAGCATGTCATGTTGGATTCAGGCTCTATCAGATGGATGATAAAAGTGCCTTCCTAAATGGCATCCTCCAAGAAGTCTATGTAGAACAGCCCAAGGGTTTTTAAAACAAGCTGAAGAAGGCCTTGTATGGTCTCAAGCAAGCTCTTCGTGCATGGTATGATCGTTTTACTACTTATCTCTTGGCTCGAGGATTTATAAGAGGTCATGTTGACTGAACTCTATTCATTCGGAACCAAGGTGAGCACAAGCTTATTGTTCAAATATATGTAGATGATATCATCTTTGGGGCCACCGTTGACTCTCAAGCTCACAAATTTTCTAAAGAGATGAAGCAAGAGTTTGAGATGAGAATGATTGGAGAGCTCACTTACTTTCTGGGTCTTCAAGTCAAACAATCCCCTGAAGGGATTTTTATCTCTCAATCCAAGTATGCCAAAGACTCGGTCAAGAGGTTTGGTCTAGATGGAAAGAGTCATGCTCACACTCCTATGAGTACAAGTGTGAAAATCAGTGCTAATGTCACAAGGAAAAGTGTGGACTCCCCTCTTTATCGGAGCATGATTGGGAGTTTATTGTACCTCACAGCAAGCGAGCCTGATATTGCCTTCAGCATAGGTGTTTGTGCTCGCTTTCAAGCTAATCCAAGGAATCTCATCTCACTACTGTCAAATGCATCATTAGGTATGTAAATGACTATTAATCATAGGCTCTGGTATTCTAGAGAAAAATCTAGTGCTTGCAGGTTATTCTAATGCAGATTTGGTTGGTAATGCAAATGATAGAAAAAGCACATCGGACGGTTGCTTTTATGTTTGCACCAATCTGGTGGCATGGCTGAGTAAGAAACAGTCTTTTCTTTCTCCATCCACTGCCGAGGTAGAATACGTTGCCCGCCGGTAGCTGTTGCACTCAGTTGCTCTAGATGAAGCAACTTATCTCAAATTATTGCTTTGCACAAGATACCACGTAAGTTCATTGTGACAATACTAGTGCCATTAATATCTCCAAGAATCCGTTTTAGCATTCTCGGACCAAGCACATAGACATCCGACATCAGTTCATTCGTGATCTTATTGAGTCCTGAGTAGTATCTCTTTCTTTTGTGTCCATTGACAACCAACTGACTGATATCCTTACCAAAACTCTCGATGGTAGTGGGTTTGAATTTCTTAGGAAAATCATTGGTGTTTGTAACATGTCCTAGACATGTCCTCATACATGCTAGGATTAGACATTAGTGTGCTCTTTAGTCTTTTCCACTAAAGCATGTATTTTTACTGTTTTTCTTGCTTTTTTATTTTTATTTTTTTATAAAAGAAAAGGATGATGCAACTTATTCATTATACATTTCATCAGATATCTTATGTATTTAGAATTGATATCTCAATCTGTGTGCATTGATGACACATCCTTACATATCCTTGAGATGATTTAAGTTTGATATATGCTTAATTTTTTCTGCTGCATTTGAAAATTGATAGTTTATTCGAATCTTGAAATTATTTTTATTTCCATACCTTAAATTTGGTATTCACTTTATACTGAGATTGTCATTTGGGTGGGAGTCTTTCTACACTAAAACATCTAAACTCGTTAAATCTTATAAAGTGTGTTTATTCAATTTTTTTTTTCTACATAATAATCATGTCCTTTATCTAGTGACTTAAAAAGAGTAAATAAACACAATCATTTACAAGATTACAAAAAATTACACATATCAAAAGTATTTATACACATAATCTAAAGTGGTGAATTCCATTGTTTTAAAACCTTTTGAAAACATATACTAGTACATGAATGAGTATTAATTCTCATCCTGGAATATGAGTTTAACTCTCTCATATTCAATGAATTTGTTTTACACATATGAGTATCCTCATCCTGGAACAAGAATTTAACTCCATTCATTCAATAGGAGAAATAAGAGTTTAACTCTCCCTTATTTAATGGCTTATCATACATGAATGAATACTCTCATTCCGGAACAAAAGTTTTACTCATTTTATTCATAAGAGAAATAAGAGTTTTGCTCCCTCTTATTTAATGGAGTGTCTCCGTTGCTATTAGACAAATGAAACAGAAATATGTTTATAATATAGACATATCATTTTCATAAAACATTTATTTTCAAGGCATTTTCATCGTGTTTAAACATCATTTCATAAACAGGGTAACACTGTTAAAAATTTATACTTAAAACATTTTCTTTATTCCAAAATCATTTCTTAATCAAAATAGTTTCTTAGCACAATCTTTATTTAGCATGCAATAATACCAATATGTTTCTAACCTGCCAATCATATCAATGTGTTTCTAACCTGCAAATCATATCAATATGTTCTCTAACATGATTAGCAAGGAAACATATAATCATAAGAATCATATCATGCATACATTCATATAAGATGACCATATTTAAAAATCCTAACCGTAAACAACAGTTAATAATACAATTTCACACAAAGTCTTTTAATAAAAGTTGTTTATCATCTATAGCTCTTGTGTTATCTCTAGACTTCTAAGGTCAAGTCTCATGATCCTCAGAGCAAACTGCTCTGATACCATACTGCAACTTACCCAAGTTACAGTTTGACACTAACTATTCACTAAGCCTCAGAACAAACTGCTCTTATACCATAATTTAACGCCCCGCCTTTTACAAAAAGGCGTAAGTGAAAATTTTGATTTTCATGTGACATTATGACATCATCAGAGTTAAGAAATTAGCAGCGGAATATATTTTTTATTATCAATAACACATGAGAGCTAACTGAATTACCTTATTATATAAAACTACTAACCATTTGTTCTGATATAATAAATACATCAAAAATAAAACAATATGTGACACATGCGGCACTTAATAATATTCAACCACAGTTTATCCTAAATAATATTTACATACTAAAGGTCTCGTCCTTAAACATAAACTATTAGCTCCTTTCTTCTTTCCTGTAAAAACTCGCATGTGATACAATCCCATACTGTGGTCAAGTAAGTCAATGGTCTTCAATCACATAATGAAATACTGAATCATTTAAAAGTACATTATACACATCATAATGATAGTTATATATATGCACAATTTCATTAACAGTTCTATATGCACCGTTTTATTTATAGATGCCATGAGACAGTAACTCATAATACAATCTTATCATTTATTGATGGATAGATAGATGCTATGAGACTTTAACATATGATATGGTCTTATCATTTATTGATGGATAGATAGATGATATGAGACTTTAACACATGATACAGGCTGATCAATGCCGTGGATATTTTACCATCTCTGGTCTTACCATAGATTGATGGATAGATAAATGCCATGAGACGTTAACACATGATATGGTCCTATTTGTGCCATGAGTCTTTTACCATCTCTGGTCTTACCATAAATAGATGTTTCCTTTTATTGGTGTCGTGGGTCTTTAACCAAACCGATCTTATCCTTAATCAGGATTGGTGCCTTGGGACTTTAATCCGCAGTCTTTGCCTCAAGGCGTTAACCCTTAGTCTTATTGATTGATTGATGCATTGGGACTTTAACCTGCAATCTTTCTTATTAAGAGTTCATATGTTCTCACAATAAAATATGCAATGATAGTTTATCAGCATATTCATTAATCATGTCAATAATATACTCAATATCTCAAAACAATAATATTCCAAACAATAATAAAATCGAAACAAAACATGTTCCATACAACTAGCATACAATTAAATAAACAGAAATCATTATGTTACTAAAGACCACAACCACGTATTATCCCCAATGAGTAAGAAATACTCACCACAGTAAAATATGCAATGTACCAAACAAATGTGCAAACAACTCGTATACAATTAAATAAAACAGAAATCACTACATTACTAAATATCACAACCACGTATCATCCCCATTGAGTAAAAAAATATTCACAGTATTTCTTTCCTACTACAAAGAGTGTTCCACAATATAATTTAATACAAACAATAGTGAATTAGTGTAATTCACTAAAAATGCATTTTAACCCTATTCTCATTTCTGACTTCTAAATCTTAACTTAATTTCTTATTTTTGCTTTGAACAATATCACAATATATAAAATTAGTCTAATTACATTTTATTATTAATATTTTATGCTGACTTTACCATGATATTTATTAAGGCTTTTAAATATCTATTTATCCAAATAGATTTCATAATACATTTTTTTTTATATATATAAAAATAGGTATAATAGTTAAAACTCTCCATTTTACAATAGAGTTTCGCAATCCAAAATAATTGAACTTTTATAATATCAAAGCAAGCACTATTTCAATTATTCTAACTGAAACAGTGAGACGCCAAAATAGATTTAAGCCAGCATGTGACTTACTTTTATATTAAAGTAAACATAATATTAATAGTGCCTAAAAATACTTTTAGGATTTTGGGCAACGTAACTGCACTTTTATAAAATAGTTACTTTTTATTCGAGCATCACAACAGCGTGATTTATTACTTAAATACGCCACTTAAAATAACTTGTTAAAACACAACTTAAAATATTAGATACTTAAAATAATAAAAACTGTTTAGGATCTTACGGTTTGTATTAACGTGTTGATTGGGATTCGATGGTCCCCCTTTTACGAGTTACTTGGGATCCTACGGTCCCTTGGAGCTTACAGTCCAGTGTCATCTCACAAAGTTTTATTAATCTTTTACTGAATCCTACGGTTCCAGCATAGCTGAAATCCTACGGTTTTAGTGGCTTGTTTATTATTCTTTTATTGGAATCCTACGGTTCCAGTGTAACTAAAATCCTACGGTTTCAGTGGCTTTGTTAATCAGTTTAATTAAACATAGAAAAATATGCAAATTCACATGTACAAACAAATAAATAAAACAGTAAACACAATATCAAAGAAAAGTCCACCAGCATCACCCTCAGTAAGTATAAAGATACTTACCGTCTTTTCCTTCCAAAAGGGTTTCCATGCAATTGTTGACAGACACTTCTAGAAAAATGGCTAAAACTACACCCTGATTGTAGCACACGAAATAGATAATTTTTATGCATCCCTTTTAAAATAGATACAATCCGTGAGAGCAATAAAACGTTTCTTCTCTTTGTTTTCTTCATTCTCTTACCTTTTATTAACATCATAAACCGAATACACAAAAATACACTGTAATACCATTCAATGCACACAATAGTGAATTAATATAATTCACTAATAATAAGTTTTAATCCTATTCTCATTTCTAATTTCTTAATCCTATTACTATTTTGACATAGTACCGGCGTATAAAATTGGTTAAGTATAATGCCGCATATTTTATGCGGGCATTATAACAGTATTTATTATAATGACCCAAATACCATTTTTTTCCTTAAATTACCAAAATATCATTTTTACCAAAATGATTCTTTTACACAAAGATTGTTTCAAAAACACTTTTACAATCTTGAACAAAGTAGTGGCATTAGTATATTAAATGCCTAATAGCTTTTAGAATCATTTAAGCGGCATAACGGTACTTTTATAAAATATATTCTTTTTACTCGAACATCACAACGGCATGATTTATATATCTTTTATGCCATATGAAAAACCTTATTTAAAAACATAACTTTAATCGATGGAATCTTATCCAAAATATCTTTAAGATATTTTGTAAAGATCCAAAATATATTTTTAGGATATTTTCTAAAATATCTCAAAATATCTTTTAAGAAATTTTGTAAAACTTACTAAAAGCAATATCCCTTTTCTCTTAATCTTTTCTTCTTCTTCTCTTATCCTTAAAACATTCTTTTCTTTTCTTATTCCGTTCTACCACTTATCTCATTTCTCTTCATCTTAACACTTATTCTTCTCTTTTCTTTTCTAACACCAACCGAAAAAGTGTGAGAGAACTTACCCACGGCTGCCGATCCGAGAGATTAGAGAAGAGATTCTTCTCTTCTCCTTATAGAGAAAGAAATAAAATGGAGAGTATCCTTCTTGCTTCACTTCTTCTTCGCCAAACATACAAAGAGAGTATTAGAGAAAGAAGAAATGAATAGAACTTCTTCATCTTTTTTTTTTTTTTTTCTCTATAGCTATTGGAATTGTTGAACATAAGAGAAGAAACTCTCCTCTGCCCAAAGAACTAAACTGAGTAAGTAAGAAACATCAAACCAGAAAATCAAAGGAAGAAGATCGAGAGTACTCACCAAGCTGCCAACCCATGATAGAGAGAAGAAGAATTTCTTCTTCTTTGATGCAACTCCAGCTCGTGAAAGAGCAAGAGAGCTTCCCTGCTCTTTCTATGATGCAACGTAATAGAGAGAAAAGAGAGAGTTGCATAAACAAGAGAGAAATCAAGGGAATAAAGAGAGAAAGCATTGGGAAGAGAGGATGCCCATGTTTTTATATGGGATTTTGAACGGTTGAGATCATTCCAGTTTGATCTGATCCAATGGATTAAAATATGACTTGAAGAGCAAGTTTGTTTGAGATATTTCCACCAAAATATCAAAGAAAGAAGAAAGGAGAGAAGCCATACGTGGAGGTTTTATTTAAACATAGGTAACTCATCCAAAAGAATCTTAACTCCATGACTCATCTTATCTTCAAAGAATAATCATGATTGCACCATGACTCATCCTATCTTCAAAGAATAATCATGATTACTAACATAATATCTCCTATCCTCAAGTAACTAGAAATTGATTCATAAATAGATTTTAATGATTCTCTAACTAAGTTCTTTTGTAATTAAGTATTAATGGCTAAGATTGATCAAGAATTGATCAATGGCTGTAGAAATGTCGAGTTAGGCTATGAATCATCAAATGAAATGATGATTATATTTGATAAATATCAAAAGACAGGTGTTCGAATGAGATTCTACATTTTTGTAGAAAATCGATCGATCTATTTTTTACACTGAACAATAATCGATCAATCGCATTGAACAGTAAGTCGATCAATCGAATTTTTACACTATAAAATAATCGATTGATCTATTATACGTAGTCAGATTTCCATCTGTTTCAGCACCTATATAACTAAATCGCTCGATTGATTATTTAATCGATCAATCGATTTTGGCTTCTAATAAGGGTTCAATTCCTTAATCGCACCATCGATTTTGGAACATTAAACAATCGCTCGATTGATTCTAATATCGATCAATCGATTTAGATTTAGTCTAATTTCTAATCCATTTTAACTCTCATAAACTTATACATATATTTCTAATAAATATCTAATCTCTTAAATATTTATACATATCTTGATGAATATTTATTCTATCAATATTCATATGTATATTATTCCTATTATTAGGCCTTAAGTCATATTTTAAGATATTTTATTCAATATCTTAAAATACGAGGTATTACACTACTCCAATATTATTTTTGACATTTTTTCTATTTTCGTTTTCTCCAAAAATATTAGTAAATTTCGTCCTACATCAGAGACCCCCACTTGAAAAAAAATCGTGATATGTCACACGTGGCTCTTCCGGAAAAAGATACTTGGAGAAATCTACGTAGATAGCATGCGACTCTTCCTCATTTGCAATTGGGTCCCCACTAGTACTCTACATCTGGTGAGAGAAGGCATGAACCGGGACCCTTTCCCTTTTCAATGCAGCTTCCTTTGCTTTTTGTAACATGGCTTGAATGTCCTCTATTGTTTTAGGTAACTGGTTAATGTGCAACTTTTTGTGTGTAATTGGGCAAGAAGAATTCCCTCTATCAAGCCATTCTTGGATAGCTCTACGCTCATATGTCTTACCTGTCTCAAGAGTCCCTGGATCATTAAACATGTTGCTTGTTATAAGACATACAAAGTCCTTGGGAGGTGTATGCTTTCCACCACTCGGCAGGTTATCAAATCTGCCATGAGACTACTAGATTCTGCAGAAGTCGATTGCTTTTGTTCTGGGATGCAGTTCTGTTTAGACACAAACGCCATTTTTTTTTTTTTTCTCTTCCTCGATTTCTGCTTCATATTCTGAAAAAGAATAAGCTGAATTGTCAGACTCAAGTTTAGAACCTAAGCTCGGAGTCGGCGATACTTCCAATCTCCCAAACGATTTTCGATTTGTGAGAATCTCGGGGAGAGACTCTTTGAGGATAAAATGGTGGAGATTGGATTTTCTACTAAAGTTGAATTCAACGAACGTCTCCCCTTCAGCCCATATTGGATCATCGTCACTAAGATCTTCATAGACCGGTGGTTGATTTATGGGTGCAAGTCGTTGGTGAGGAGTAGGCCTCACTCGGATCCCATAATCAACATAAGTATCATTGTACCTGTGATTACAATTAAGACCTATGTGCATGCGCTCCATCATCTCCCGCATCTGGCGCATCTCTTGTTGCATCGTCTGCCGGAACTCTTGGAAATCGGCTCTCCAAAGAGCCTCCTCACAAACAACATCGTTATAGCAGTTGTTACTGTAGTATAAATTGGCCATCGAATCCGGATAACGCGAACTCGATACCACATGACTTTGGCTCTAAAAAAGAGCCCCTCCCCTATAAGCGGCATTGTTGGAGAAGTTCGTCATCGTTGCGTCGATTGATCATGATCAAGATAAAGCCTGCTCTGATACCAACTGACGTAGAGAAAGATTAAAGTAGCTAATTAAATAGCTGTGTCTTTGATTTTGCAAGGAGAAGCATCTTCGTCTTCAACCCAAAAAGATAAAATATGCCCATAAGCTAAAAAAAAGAAAAAAAAAAAGATAAAACTCCGTTTAGTATTTGAGAGAGAATTATCTGATTTGATAATAATTCAATTGAGTCTTTGTTTTACATCATAAGTAAGCCTATTTATAAAAGAGAAATATTTGTAGAGAAAGTAATCATTATCCAAAAGTAATAGTAAACCTATTCTTAGTAGCAATAGTAAATCTAATCCTAGTAAGGAAAAGAAATAAATAAAGCAAATCTAGTCCTAATAAGTAAAGGAAATAAAGTCTTAATTGTAAATAAAAAAATAAAATAAAACCCTGTCTTGATGATCAAGTCTTTCATTTTGTACTTCAGTTGTCTGCGAACAGTTAAACTTCTAATCAAACAGTGCTACTCCAATATTATTTTTGACATTTTTCTATTTCCGTTTTTACCAAAATATTAGTAAATTTCATCCTACATCAAGAGAGTTCTGATTTTTCTTTGTTGTTTCCTTGAGTGGGCATAGGCAAAGAGAAGAAGAGAATCATTGCTGCAGATCGTGAGAAGAGATGATTTTCTACGCGCAGCTGTTTTTAAAGGGAAGGTGTAGGAATTTCAAAACATCCCATTGCAGGCCAGAGAAGAGACAGAGTGTTTTCTATTTGTTTCTTTTCTTTATTTTCTGGTTTGAGCCGTGAGAGAGCAAGAGAGTTGAGAAAGAGGCAGATAGCTGTTGTCCTTCCTGCTGTAGGCCGAGTGGGTGAGAAGCAGAGAGATTCTAATTTCCTTCAAGCTACTGGCCAATACAGAAAAAGAGAGAAGAGAGGTTGGTTTTCTGGTTTTTCTGCAAGAAGAAAAGAGAGTTGCCGAGAGGGAGAGAAACAGAGGGAGATTTGAGAGAGAGTGAGCTTTCTCCTTTTCTATTTTTCTTCATGAACCGAGGGTAGAGAGGGTGAGTTTGAGAGGATTTTCTTTGAGGAGTTTTATGTTTCTTTATGTAAAGAAAAGGTGTTGGAACTCTAAAGGGCTGCTGGTAGGAAAGTAAACAGGAAGTGTTTTCTGCAGCTAAGAAGGGAAGGGCTGTTGTAATAACAGAGAGATGGAGCATGGAGAAGAGGAGGTGCGAGAATAGAAGACGAGTCATTTTTTTTATCAAAGGCTGAGAAGTTGTGACGTGGGTAGGTGAGCTGTTGCATGACGTGTGTACTGAAGAGAAACACAGCATCTGGGCAAAGAGAAGGATAATATCTTCTATCCTAATCTAACTAGAAGCTGCTTCTAAATAATTCTCTAACTGAATTTCTCTTTTTGTGATTAAGCTAGGCTGTGTATTATTAACGTGGGGACTGGGCTGGCTTCTAGTAACGTGTGGGCTAGGTGACTTTTAATCATGTGGGCTGAGTTCTTAAAGAAATAAAATGGGCCCGCAAATTATTATTGTTTAATTTTTGTCCAAATTAAGGGTAGTATTTTTTACGAGTGTTTTCGCGCCCTAAACGGAGTCCAAAAATTATGAAATTCGGATTGTAGGTAGAGGACTTCAAATAGAGTTTCCTAGTTTTTTAATCAACTAAAATGAAGTTCGTTTGACTCTGTTTCCATCGTTCCAAAGTTTTAAGGTCCGTTTAAACTTTTATCAAATTGAAACTATAAATGCTTCCTAATTAATAAATATTTGTTTTCATAAATATTCATATTTATTCTTTTACCTTATTAGGTCTTCAATTTTATTTTAAAACATTATATTTTATGTCTTAAAATTTGAGGTGTTATAGGACCTAATCCTTCTTTGTGGTGTTATTTTTGGAACTATTTATGTTTAAATCTTTTCATGAATATGTCAACCAACGGCTCTCAGCACAGCGTCCGACAGATGGACCCTTTGGAAAACAGACTGTGTTGAAGTCATATGCTCAATTTCAAAAGTTTCAGGATTTAGATGAGCTTATTATCAATGTGCAGAACACTCTCCATCACTTGATGCCAGAGGACTAGCGAGACTTGATGCCTTGAGGATTTTCTTTCCTCCTTCCAGTTGTTTTGGTTTACAACTTATGGTTATTTGAGCTATTGTTGAGGCACTTTACTATTATCCTTATTGTTTTGGATTTTAGTATTTTATATCTGTGGTTTAATTCTCAGTTTACCCTTTGTCCTTTTGAGATAAAAAGGGCCATTATTATTTTTAGACTGGATGTGTATTTTTTTCTGGTCAAGTGAATTTTGTCTCAAAATGGTCGAAAGAGGAGTTTGTTAGTTTATTGACTGCATTATGTTGACAAAATCACTACCATATCAAGGTACTGCTGAAACAGGGATGCTGTATTTATTCAGAGTCTTCCAGAATATTTAAAGCATATTTTTTCAGCTATGAAAAGGCCTTAATATGACAAGTATCAGTGTCACAAGCATCAAGAAGGCAATTTCTAGATTCCTAGGAAGATTTTACGCATGGTACAGCTCAACAAAGTCGGTTTCCATTGAGACCGTTCGAACGTCCTAGAGGAAACGTCTGGACGCCCATCGGTGTTCGAGGATGTCCGCACACCTTAGCAGACACCCACCACAGAGAGCACCTGTTTGCTTAACCGTTCGGACAGCCCAACGGACACCTAGACCCTAGAACACCTGTTCGATGTAGTGTTTGAACAGCATTGCGGTAGCTGCAAACAGTGAAGATCGCAAGCAACCGTCCGGACGCTAGGGTTACACCGTCTGGACACAATTCCTAAAGTTTATTGAAGAATCCCTATTTTGGAAGTCGGTTGTTGCTTGAAGTCCAGACGTTCACTATCCAATCCGGAGGCCGCCTAGTGTTTTACGCCTCAAATATTGTATTAGGTTTTCTGAAGCCTATAAATAGAAGTCTCTAAGCTATGTTATTATAAGGAGTATCATATAAACTCTTGTGTGCTAAGAGATTATGTTTAGCAAAGATTGTGAGATCAGCTAGCTCTCTTAGAGTTGTTTCTTGTGTGTGATTTGATTATTGAAGTATAACTTAGGGAGGAGCCCTAAGTTAAAGAAATCTATTGAAGACCCCTACAGATAAGAGGTCTAGTTGGGAGGCGTTCACGTATAGGTACGTGTTATAGTTAGTGGTAAGACTACTGCATCAGATTATGTGAGTATCACTGCATTGTAACTTGCTTTGTATTCTGTTAGTGGATTTCTTTGGTTTGGTTGCCTCGGAGTAGTTTTTCTCTTGATAAGAATTTTCACTTCGTCAACAAAATATTTATCTTATTTCAATTCTGCATTTAATATGTTGTTGCACAATTGATCACACATACACAACAATTAAGAGTCTTTATTTTTTCACAATGCCTAAGCGATTAAATTTACCTATTCTTACCACCTTAAGTCTTTGGCATAAGTGGTGAGTTAACAAAATGTTCATAAGCAGTTAAGCTTAGTCCTTAATATAGAACACCCACCCAAGTAGAAACAAGATAAACACATGCAGCATTTGGAAACAAAATGCTCATTTAAAGCTTATTCCATGATCTTTAATTTGTCGCTGAGAGCAAAGAAATGTTGGCATAAGATATTGGCGGTATTCAAGAGCAACAAGAGCAACAGTTGTTTGCTCCCTGTTCTGGATAAAAAAGAACTGTTGTTCCCTGTTCTACATTTGTGCTGAAAGACAAGAAAGTGAAGACATTAATTACCGGACTAATCTAAGGAAAAAAAAAAAGAAAAAAGGTGCAATAAGGTAGAAACGAAAAACTCAAAAACAATGGTGGTTTCACCATTGGAAATCAGGAATAATCCAAAAAACATAAAACAAGCATGGAAATATCGAACCAAAATAAATAATAATATCTCTAGTATCACAAAGAGATGAATCCAAATACATTGACAGTGACGATTGAGGAGTACTGAAAGAATTACTCTGGTTTGCCTTCTCGGGTAACAGATTTTATGAGCCCTTCATCAATGAGATATCATGGATGATAAGCCGGCCTCACCACAGGGAACAAAATGTGTTCCTTCTCTTTAACTGCTACAAGGAAAATTACCTCACCAAAATAACTCTTCCACGTACAAACAATATATATGCATTTTGAAGGCATTCCACGCACAGAATCCAAGATTCACTAGCCACCAATCAATGCTCCCGTTTGGTTTGATTTGAAAAGTCGTTGTAAAAGAAAATTTCCTTATGTTTAGCCTTTTGGGATGGATGAAATATTTTGGTAAATATAAATTATTTTTAAGGGTGAATAAAATTGTCTTTTAAGAAATTTGGAAGAAGGTAAACCGTTTTTCACGATGCAAAAATGCTTCAAAATGCTTCCCCCTCCCTTCCGAGAAAATTGTTACAAAATCCTTCAAACTAATCTCCCAAGAAGCTAAAATTGTTACCAGATCCAGGAAGGAGTTAAGTGGAAGTGTCGGAGCATGTCGGCATTTAGAAATTTCCCTTGTTTCGTACTCCAAACCGACCTCGTGTGAGCCTGGAGAGAAGGGACGCATGATGGCGTCATTCATCGCGCGCTCTGCATAGTTATTTTCCCTTAACAGCTACAAAGTTACGAAAAATGTGTATGAGCTAGAGCGGGGATTAGAGCATTAGCTGGAGCTTTTCTAATTTTTTTTTTTTTTTTTTTTTTAAATATAGAAAAAATTCTTAAAAAATTGTGTGCAATAAGCTTTTTTGGTATTCTCTAAACCAAAAAAACATAATGGAACCAATCTAAGGTAGTGGTTTTGGTTCCCTTAGCATTATTTTAGCAAAAAAAAGTTTTTTTTCGTCTATAATTTGTTTGAAACAATATTTAAATAAATTTTTATTTTCTCTAACATTTAATTCAAATAATATTTAACTAGTATTTGGAACGGATAATGGAAGTTATTGTGGAGCAATGAGAGAGAGAGAGAGAGGGCCATGGCCCCTCCTCAACTCTCAAGAAAAAAAAAAATTAAGATAAAAAAAAAAAAAAAAAAAAAAAAAAAAAAAAAAAGGGTTGTTTTGCCTATTGACCCTAGCAAGAAATTTTTTTGGCCCCTTGGTCCCTTCCCTTTTATCATCTCTTTAACTAGTTTTATCTCATTTGGCACGATAACTTCATTGTCAAAACTTTTTCCTTTAATATTTTACGAGTAACAACAGACATGTCTGAGAAGGATAACAATAGAAGGACCTTTACAAAGTTGTAGAAGTTTTGCTCAAAGGAAATGAAAAGGGTTTAGTAAAGCAATGCATTGGAAGAAGACAGGTGTGGATTCGATGAGTCACACGCTTGGCAAAGCTCGATTTCGTAAGGATGCGTGACAAAGATAATGTAAAATGATGATTCATTTCAATATAACTAGATAGCATTAGAAAAGTCTAGAATATATGTGTTTCTTTTGCTTTGTGTTACATTTAACAGAATGTGTTTTGTGTAGAATATAATATGTTTTGTATAACAGTTAGTGAGCTTTTGTGTTAGTTAAAGTGGATTGTTCTTATAAAAGGAGTAGGAGAATGTTAACTTCAAGAACTATGTCATCATTGTAAAGTCTTGTGAGAACGCCGAGAAGCACACAATTCATCCACCTGAAATTTTTGAATTTCAGTTAGAAATTGAGACATTTTTTTTTTTTTCATTTTCCAAATCTTTGGACAGCGGTTTTCTTTACTTTTTTTTTTTTTTTTCCCTAAAAAACTCTTTTCAATTTTGCTTATTAGATTTTTAATTTGAAGGGAATAATAAAAATATCAAAACTCGATTATGTTTAATTTACTTAAAATTTGCCTATATATATATATATATATATCCTGTGGAGTTATTGTGGATTTTATTTGACTAGGAACGTAAAAAGTTGTTTGGTTTGCTAAACTTAAGAAAATTAACTAAAACTCATTTTGAATTCAACCGCATGGTACATTAAATGCCCCTGTTTTGAAGGACTCGAAACTCTTTCAAGGTTTATTTATGATGCGTTTGACATTGCGATTTTGTAAAAAAAAAATAATAATAATAAATAAATAAAATAAACAAGACCACGGAAAATGTATTCTTTTGAGTTTTTTTTTTTTTTTTAAAAAAAAAAAAATTGTGTTTTCAAATCGCAGTAGAGCATATGTTTTATAAAAAAGGACAATTTTAAAGATCAAGTTTTATTTTAAAGAAAAAAAAAAAAAAAAAACTAAGTGGATGTTTGGGTGTCAATATAAAATAGATTATATTATATTATATTTCAAAAACTTGTTTGTATAGTTTTTGAACTTTAAATTTAGAAACCAGTTAGAATTCAACTCGTTTTTAATCCAACTCAACAAAAATTTAACCAAACTCAAAAATAATAATAAATGAAAAAAAAAAAATTAAAACCTAAGGGAGGTCAAGCCACCCCTGGGCGTCTAGGGGTGGTGGCCAGACAGCCCCCAAGTGTTCGGGGGGGTCGGCCATCCCAATCTAATTCAGGGGTGGCCGCGCCACACCCAAACAGCTACTGGGGTAGACAATCACCCCAATATTAAATTTTGTTTTTTTTTTTTTTTTTTTTTTTCTAAATCAAATGTTTTGGTTCTATAATAATAATAATAATAAATTATATATATATATTTCTCAATTATATTCAATTTAATTCACACTCCCAATCATCTTTTTTATTTTTTTTAATTTTGTTTCAGATTTTTTAAATCATCAAAACATAATTTTAAAACTCAATTTTTCTCGTATTGAGATAAAAGTTACAAGCATTCAATAGACCAAAGTTACAATAAGATAAATTAAATTTATTGTTGTTTATGTAAAAGTATAAGAGATTTCTAACGTTCAGACTATTTCTCTATAAATAGAGTATTGTATAAAATTAAATGAATCAAGAAAAGATGTATCCAACAAAAGACTTTAATATGTTGATGTAGATCATAGGCCGCACCCGTTGATTCCATGTCTTTCTTTCTTATTTATCATCGCTTTCTTATTTACTTGTCCAGGAAATAAATGCCATGATGAGCAGGTTCTGGCGGGATTTCGAGGAGAATATTCATAAAATCGCCTGACTGAATTGGAAGGGCCTTGGACGAAGCCGGGCCACGGGGAGTTTAGGGTTCAGAGAGCTTGACTGCATCAACACAGCCTTATTGGCAAAACAGGGCTGGAGACTGCTTCAGTCCCCGAGCTCCTTGGCAGCACAGGTGATTAAGGAAAAATACTATCCTGATCGATTCCACCTTTTTGGATGCTCAGTTGGGGAAGAGGCCCTCGTACGTCTGGCGCAGTGTCTGGGGTGCTAAAGACTTGCTGGAGGAAGGATTGATGTGGAAAGTGGGTAATGGACGAAATATTTTTCGAATCTGGGCAGATAAGTGGGTTCATTCTCACCATACTCATAAAATACAAGCACCAGTCCGTATTCTAAATGCTGAAGCAACGGTAAATGAATTGATTGAACAAACTCAGAACTGGTGGAACGTACCTCTTGTGGGCAGATTTTCCCATCTGAGATTGCTGAGCTGATTTGTAACATGGCTATCTGTCCACAGCTCCAGCGTGATAGACTTATATGGGAAGGAACCACCACGGGAAGCTTCACAGTCCCCAATGCTTACCATCTCGAGGTCGATCGGCGAGAAAGATTCCAAGGCAGTGGATCATCTTCCTCAGGAGCCGAATTGGTTTGGTCGAGCATCTGGCAGCTACAGGTCCCACGAGCTGTACAATTGTTTATCCGGCGCGCGTGTAAGGATATTCTGCCTACAAAAGATAGGCTTCTCAAACGAAGGGCGGTGGATGATCCGGGGTGCCCTAATTAATTTGCGTTAGTGGCTGAAACCGTCGGGCATTCCCTTTGGGGGTGTGATGCAGTGAAGGTGGTTTGGGCAGAGGGGAGAAAACGGGTTCAGAAGAGCATGAGCTTTGAGGATAGTTTTCTTGCCACTTTTGGGAGCCTTTGTCAAAAGCTTGAACATGATGAATTTTGGAGGTTTTTCAACGTGACTCGGGGTGGGAGCTGGTTTTGGAGGTTTTTCAGAGCTCGGTACCTTTTTCGCCGGAGATGGTCGACTGTACCGGTGGATGGTGGTCAGTGGGGTGGAGGGAGGAGATGGAGAGAGGGAGGGAAAGATTGGGGAAAAAAAAATTGGGGAAGAAAGAATGGCCGAAGCATTCATATCCTGGTTTGCAATTTTTTTTTTGGAGGAATTTGAGTGAATTTAAAAACGGTTTGGGATCAAACCGTATGAAAATTTAGTCTTTCCAAATGATTTGGTCAAACCGACTGTAAATTTTCATTTCCAGACAGTTTCCAAACCGTCTGTAAATTTACTTTTACAAAAGATTTTGTCCAAACAGCCTGCAAATTTACATTTACAGACGATTTGTCCCAAACCGTCAACAAATGTCATGACGGTTTTAAAAAAAACCATCGTAAATTATTTTTTTGTAGACGGTTAAAACCGTCTATAAACTTTTTCATTCCTGACGCTTTTTTGAAAAGCATCAGTAACAATTTAATTCTAGACGGTTTTTGAAACCGTCTATAAAAAAAGAACGCCAGTAATTGCCCTTTTTCTTTTTTGTAGTGAATTATGAGCTGGGGTGTCACTACAATTTGACATTAATTTATCATTATTTAATGTGATTTATTTTCTAGCTAAGATATGGGTGGGTTTTAGTCAAATACAAATGGGTTGTTTGGCCTTTAGTTAGTTCAACCAGATGTAACCAAAGTGAATTAGGTTTGTTCAGTCGTTGTAATTCATTATAACATGTATAAATGGTCTGAATGAGATGTTAAAAAAAATAGAGAGAGAGAGAAAGAAATAAGGGAAGTGTTGTCCCAGAAGGATGAGAAATCTAGCAATATCACGTACGTTGACAGCAACCTTCTACCATGTATCCCAATTCATCACTATTTCTACTTGTAATCATCTATATAAACAAGGGAGTTGATCAATAAGATATTTGAGAAGTTTCTTATTCGGTTCTTGTAGTAGATTGTGAGTTTGGGTACCGTAAATTCAGGAAATTACATCCTGCAGTTTGCCGGCCAGTTTCTAGACCCAAAACTCGTTCTCAAACACAAGCCCGTAATAACTTAGGATCGGAGCCGGGTTTTGACATGGTAGACCAAAGATTAGAGTGTTTACAAAAGGAGATGATAGAATTGTCTCAGTACCAGCCAACATTAATTTATGGAGGAAAGAATTGCCAAATGTGTGGAGGAGATGGTGGCTACTCTTCACAACCAATTTCAGAATTCTCATTCGGGTGCAGGGAGCTCTAAAAACAATGCTGCAAAAACCTATGCTAGTCGAACGGACTCTAAATTTGTTGCGCCGAAACTTGCCAAGATTGATTTTCCGCGGTATGATGGATCGGGAGATCCCACTAGTTGGGTATGGAGAGCAATTTTTCAACTTCCAAAATACATAAGAGGAAGAAAAATTAGCATTGACAGCCTATCATCTAGAAGGCGAAGCCCAATTATGGTACCGGCTATTCAAGGAGAACAAGGAAGAACAAACGTGGGAGGCTATGAAAGACGACTTACACATTCAGATGTTATAAAAATAAAAAATAAAATTAGTGTCAAATATGGCACGTCCCTAATTAGCGACATGTCCAATTTAGCACGTCGCTAATTAATGACGTCCAAACTTGGCACGTCGCTAATTAAGGACGTATCCGTTTTGCCACATCACTAAAGGTATTAGTGATTTGCCAAATTTGACACATCACTAATTTGGTAATGTGTCCAATTTGACGCGCCATTAAATGTAAGATTTTTTGCTGTGAATTTGCAATACCTACATATAACCCCTTCAATGATATATTTAAAAAACAAATATAAATAAAATTGGACAGAAATTGGAATAAATAAATAAATTGCATTTCTCATCACAATTTTGAGAATCCCAATGTCAATTACATATGGAAATAATGGAATACAATTTTAAATGCTGATTATTTTGTATGAATTTCTTACCAACTGGTTTGTAATAAATGTATGTCTTTTTTCCTTCAAGTCATCAACTATAAGATAATAATACACATGAAACATAGCAAACTAATAATATTGCAGAATTTCATTGTTGGAAATTTTAGGAAAACTTAGGACAGCCATAAGTAGTCAAACATGTATCTACTACAATTAAACTCAATAAATAGGGATATATATATATATATATATATATATATATATATATATATATATATATATATATATATATATATATATATATATATAACTCCATCAACTAACAACCAATTTTAAAATAGTAGCATGAATTTTTAAGTGTGCTAAAGTGACACATCAAACTACCATTGTGTTCCAAAAAGACCACTTTTGTAATTATATTCTTATAATGCCCTTATTCTATTAAAAAATAAAATAAAAAATTTAATAAATAGAAAACTAAAAAAAATAAATTAAACTATTTTTAAAAACAAATAGTGTGATCTGGTGAGTATCGTTATGCTCTGGAAGTTTGAAGGTTGGCTCATTTGTGTTTAATGAAGTGTACTTGGAGAGAGTAGAATGTAATGCAGGGGCAGAGGGAGGGGGGTTCAGAGGGGTCAAATGCCCCCCTTCCCCCCCCCTCTTAAAAAATATCCATACTCTTGATATAATTTTTTTTTTTTTTTTAATGCTTCTAGTCCTGTGGAACGCCCCCTTCAGCATTTCATCAATGGGCAAACTTGCCCACCCCTTACCATGAGTTTTTTTTTTTTTTTTTTTTTTTTTTGACATAACTAAGCTGAACAACTTTTTTAATATTTCTCCACAACACACCATTTACTGTTTAGAAATTAGAATTCCAAAAAAGTAAAGTCATCAATAATCCTAGAAGTCTACACACTTGAGAGTTGGGACTACACCTACAACTAACTAGTCTAACTTTCGATCACATCGATTTCTTTTAATAATCAGATCAGATCTACTCATCTACAACTGTAAAATAATACAAGTAAAAAGTGTGCAACTCTACAAGTGACAGGCTACGACTACACTTAACCTTTTGGATCACATCACTTTTTGTTTTTTTTTTTTTTTTTATATATAATAATCATATCAGATCCATGTGGCTGTGTGAGTTGGTGTGACTCGTGAGTCGTGTGATTGTGTATGCAACGTGGCAACATGTGGCTCTAGAACTTAGAAGAGGTCAAAAAATTTTGGACGGTTCAAATCGCTTGGAACAAAAAAACCCTATTGTTATTTAGAGCTGCGTACAACCATGTGCCGTGTTATTTTCTATGCTGGGTTAAACTTGAAGCAAGTGCTATTTTTGTTTTTCTATACTTTTCTTGTTCAAAATTCAACTGTTCAAATTAATTTGTAAACAAAATCCAATGTTTTAGTTTCAGGTATATATGTAACAAACTTTCATATTGATTAAGATTTAAGCTTTTATTTTGGATTGTTCTTTTATATTTAGATTGCTTTATATATATATATATATATATATATATATATATATATATATATATATATATAAAATTGTTTTTATACTTAGTTGTTTACAAATATATATAGTTTTTGTTTCATATTTTAATTGTTCAAAATATATAATTGTAGTCTCTTGAAATTATGGAGAACAATGATTTAATTGAGGTACAATCAAATTCTGAACGATCTCGTATTGAGGTAAATTTAGCAAATCTACCAATTGTCATTGATTCTGCCAATTGCAATAGCAACTGTACGTTGAAAGAGCATTTTCAGCAATAAATATTGTTAAACATCGTTTACGTAGCAGAACAAGAGATTAGTGGATGAATGATTGTCTAGTCACGTACATTAAGAATTATATATTCAAGACTATCTGAAATGAAAAAAATATGCAACGATTTCAAGGTTTGAAAACTCGTCGAGAACAACTAAATTAAATTGTAAGTTACATTTATATGTTTTAAAAAATAATTAAATTTTGATGAATTATTTTTATTTATTATGTTAGTTAAAAATTTTAATTAATTTGTTTTCTACTTTAATTTTTTTTATTTTTTTATAAAAAAAAAAAAAAAATCTATATAATAAGCATAATAAGCAAATATCATCTCTTCTAAATCATGATAACTATTGGTAAGAGTTTGGACAACTTGATTTTCCACAATAGTATTCAAAACTAACTTTTCAAAGAGGATAAGTTAATATCACTGTAAAATATTGACTGCAACTTACATAGAGACATTTTCAGCTCAGTTATTAATTTTGCTACAAGAACCCTCTCAAGCAACTCATAATACTTCTTAGGCAACTCGTACCTCTTTTGATAGATCCATACGTCAAGATTCAACTCTTTTACGTTGCATTCAATTATGCAGCCAATCCAACGGTTCAGAAAAGCACAATATGATTCATCAATATCCAACATTATATACGTGGAGCCTAAACTTGTTTATACTTAGTCTTTGCCAATAGTGGCCTAGTAAATATCTCTCCACAAAATTTTTTGAACTCTTATTTCTTTCTCTGGAATTCCTCTTCTTTCTCATTAGGTGGAACCTTGCGCAAATTATTAGTAAAGAGGTGTTGCTCAAATTTTGGAACGGGGAATAAAGTACACATGTTTTGCATCCCATCTCTTGGACAAAATACCAAGTTTTTGTTTCATGAGAATGAAGGATAGAATTTTTTTTTTTTTTTTTTTTTTGACATGTCCACGCAAAAGGGAGTCGGGGAGGGAGGATTCAAACTAGTGACCTCCACTTCATGAGGTATGGTCTCCAGCCGATTGAGTTACCCCTTAGAGAATGAAGGATAGAATTAATGTGGTCCAGGTCGAATAGGGTCCGGCAATTCGAATATCTGGTCGATTTTGTTCTTCATCTTAAAGTTGAAAACTTCCTCTATGCCAGCAGAAACGTCCTAGTACCACAATAATTAATGCTACAAAAAGTACATGTGCGGATAATGGTTTTTACTAACCGCATCTGCATGTGCGGATAGCGGTTCCGGATGCTTAATATCTGCATGCACGTACACCCCTAACCGATAGCTCCACGGCCATACTACACTATCCATCCCCTAAAATTAATTTAGAATCTTTCGAAATAACTTGAAATAAGAACATAACAATACTTTTTTTTTTTTACATGTCCACACAAGAGGAGGAGTTCGAACTACTGACACCCGCTTCATGAGGCGTGGTCCCTAACCGATTGAGCTACCCCTTGGAGACTAAGAACATAATAATACTAGTTACTAACATTGAAAAATTAACAAGAAATTTTTATTATGTATGACAAATATATGAATAACCGTATAAATCTTACAAGTTATTCTATCTTCTACAATATTTAATTAAAATAAAAATAAACATCAGCAAAATCAAGTCAAATGATTCTATTAGATTATTCAAAATGATACAAATTCAAAGAACTATGCATTCTTTAAAAGATATTATTTTTAGAATCTTTTCATATGCACATTCTCTATAATTCTTGATCTCATCAAACTTTAGACAATGCAGATCCTTTCAAATAATGGAAGCTCTCTAACATTTCTGCATTATCGAAAAAATACTTCTTTAGAGTATCTTCTTCTATAGATCCTCTTAAATTTTCAATCTTCATAGTCTTTAGGCAATGACGCCAACAGAGAATTGAAATAAGTTTGCAACAACTGAGATCTTTCAATTTGTTAATAGGATTTCCGTATGAGAACTGAAATATGAGCACACAGTTAGGACCATGCATTATCAGAAATGACAAAAAGAAGGCATTAATCTACCTTAATTTGGGCGGCCCAAAAGAAAAAAGGTGTTAAAACTGAATTAAGAAATGTGAAAACAAGATAATAATGACAATAAGTTTTAGTTATGAAAAATTCAGTTAATGCAATAGTATTTGCAATACCGCCGTTAATTGTTAACTTTTAGCATCTAATGTTAGTGCCACAAATGAACCAAAAAATACCAAATAAAAACTGCTGGTATAAAATAATTATCTCTAAAGTACTAGAATTATTGTAACAAAATTTTACCAAATTTTAAAAAATTTTGATGAATTCGGCATGGTTAGGACATTACACTTAAAAATAAAATTTTAATATATTTTCCATAACACAAAAATATCCTTGTACTTTCGAAAAAAAAAATTAATTAAAAAAAATTTACAATTAAATTAAAAATGAAAAAAAATAGAAACTAAAAATAAAAATAAAATATAGCATTGTTTTTTTTTCATTTCTTTTTCGTTTTTATTTTTACTTTAGTTATTTTTAGAAAAACATTTAGTTATTTTTTTCAGTTTTTCTGTTATTTTTTTTTTCAATTCAATATATATATATTTTAACTTTATGATGGGTATTTTTTTAATACATTATTCCTACATGTTAAGAAATAAGAACCTAGGTTAGGAGGACTCCACCGGTTACTTCGTTCTCCTTGTCTTTACCAATAAAGGTGGTGGAAAACGAGTTTGATGGTAGTCTAAGCCTATCGATTTTGAGAGTGGTTTGAGTACCATCTCCAAATTAAGAAAAAAGATTGGGGGGCCTTGGAAATATATAGGGAGGTAATGCCCCTAATGAATTTAGGATAACCGAAAAATGTAAAATCAAGGCATATAGTTAAAATTAAATGGAGGAAATTTTTCTTTTTTCCCCCTCATGATATATACTGCTCATGCAATGCCAACAACAATATCACAAACCATCATATATATATATATATATATATGAATACCAAATATTTACTAAAAGATCATTAACAGGGAGAGGAACCAGTACACACCAAAGCCAACACCATTTATCCAAAAAACAGAGAACGACTTTTTACATTAGCATTTTTGCTAGAAGCACTAAATTACTAACAAATAAAAAGAATAAAAGTATTAAGAGTAAGTGTTTAAATTCTAAGAAATGAACATATGTAATACCTTGAAAGATATATTGTCATCTTTTTTTTCTGTAAGGTTGAATGATATATTGTCAATTGTCTCCTCATACAGCCATTCTATAAAGAGAGTATGTAGAAGAGGACAAATCCACAACAAGGCATCTACAAGTTCGTGAATTTGTCTTGTAGATAGAGAATATGCTTTCAACTTCAATTGCTTAACATTATATAATGGAGACGGTATGCTTTCTCTCCACTCCTTTGCAATAATCACACTCTTCACAAAGTGAACAATAAAACACTTGTTAGCTTTTTAATATATGTTAATAATTGATGTGCAAAGTAACATAGGCTAGGAAACAAATAAAAAGGATCAAATAAACTAAGCTGGAATACGTACCTCGGCATCGAAAGTTCCCCAATTTAATACTTTTGGATGACTTAAATTTGCAAGGAATTCAATCTTCTCAACATCTGAAGAATCGTCATCTTCAAACGCGAGACTAACTTCTGATATACTTGAAGTATTCAATGAAAATGATATAACATCACCATCATACTCGAGTTTATGTAAGTTAGGAGTAACAATGTCAACTTCAACCAACTCGGAGCAACCAATAAAGGCCAAACTCTTCATGTGATGACTTGAAATCTTAATCCTTTTCAACATATCGCAATCTCGTAGGTCCAAGCAGTTAATGAGTGGATGTTTAGAAAGAACGTCATGCAACCATTTGTCATTAATGCTGCATGAATATAATAGTAACTTCTTTAGATTTTCGCACTGGCCTAGTTTGATTTTGCATGGTCTCCTAAGCTTGAAAACCAACGATTCAAGATTTAATGCTTCGATCTCAACACTCTCAAGTTCGAAATTTTGTAGCAACTCAATGACCATAAGTTTAGGAAGACTTGAGACCTGTATACTTTTCAACCCATAACAACAATTAAATATCATCTCTTCTAAATCACGACAACCATCAATAAGAGTTTGGACAACTTTATTTCCCATGATAGTATCCAAAACCAACTTTTTCAAAGAGGGTAAGTTAATATCACTATAAAATGACTTCAATTTACACTGGGATAATTTCAGCTCAGTTATTGATTTTGCTAAGAGAACCCTCTTAGGCAACTCATAGTACTTTTTAGGCAACTCATACGTCATATGATCGATCCATATGTTAAGATTCAACTCTTTTACATTGCATTCAACTGCGTAGTCAATCCAACGATTCAAAAGAGCACAATCTGATTCATCATCCAAAATCATGTGAAGCCTAAACTTATTTATACTTAGTCTTTGCGTATAGTGGCCTAGTAAATATCTCTCCACAAAATTTTTGAATTCTTGTTTCTTTCTCTGGAGTTCTTCTTCTTTCTCGTAGGGTGGAACCTTGCGCAAATTATTAGTAAAGAGGTGTTGCTCAAATTCTGGAATGGGGAACAAAGTACACACGTTTTGCCATCTCTTGGACAAAATACTAAGTTGAAGTATTTGTTTCATGGGAATGAAGGATAGAATGTGGTCTAGAATAGGGTCCGGCAATTCGGATATCTGGTCGATTTTGTTCTTCATCTTAAGGTTGAAAACTTCCTCCAAGCCGGCAAGCAGAAACGTCCTGGTACAACAGATTTTTTTTTTTTTTTTTTTTTTTTTTTAAGAAAAACTATCAATACATAGTTCAAGTTTTTATTTCTGGAAAAGATTGAAAAAGAAATATTTTAAAAACCAGACAATAATTAAGGAACAGGGCACGAGCAAAAATTGGGGGAAGAAAACACATGCTATTTTATTCGGAATAAAATAAATTGATAGGAAGACCAACCTTGAGCGTACGTACCACGTTGAACAGTTGCACTTTGTTTTCTAACAAAAGCTTGCAATCGTCGGGCGTTCGACCGCAGCGCTTTGTAGGGGCTGGAGTACTTCAGCAGACACCACGACGGCGGCAACACAAATTGTGAAGTTGTGATGACAAGTATGAATTAATTATGTTGTGAAGTAGTAAATTAAACGTGATGTATATATATATATATATAAGCCTGCTTTTTGAACGTACCCAATTCTCTTGGGAATATAATTCCTATCAAGGCTGGTGAAGGATTCCTATACATATGCGAAATAGGAGTCCTATATACCTTTTTTCATAAAATAAAAAAATAAAAAGTAAATATATCATCCCCATTGATGCTTTTACCTAATTATATATATATATATATATATATATATATATATATATATATAAGCCTGCTTTTTGAACGTACCCAATTCTCTTGGGAATATAATTCCTATCAAGGCTGGTGAAGGATTCCTATACATATGCGAAATTGGAGTCCTATATACCTTTTTTTATTAAATAAAAAAAAAAAAGAAAAAAAAAAGAAAAAAAGAAAAAAAGAAGAAAGTAAATATATCATCCCCATTGACGCTTTTACCCAATTATGTACGCATATTTACAAGTTTACCCTTTCACCTTTTTTTTTTCTTTTTTTTTTTTTTTGTGAAAGAGACTTTCTTTTAAAAAAGAAAAAAAAAGAAAAAAAAGAAAAAAAAAAAAAAAAAAGTAGCCGGCCGGAAACAAAAAAGTAGTAAAATTTTCTTTATTGAAAAATAGAATTAGAAATACTAGTACTTGGTGTTTCTGGAGCAGATCAATTTGTCTCGTCAATGGCAACGGCGTCGTCTTGTTTGCTCTGTCTCTCTCCTACTCCTACTCCTACTCTGCGTATGGCCAGCGGAGGTACTCGCAACACAGAGATCAGGCTGATGTTTTTGTTGTCAAAGAAGTTGGGTGACCGACTTATACTAAATTGCCCTTCTTGGACTTTAAAAGTACTCAAATGCCCTTCCAATAATCTACCCACTGTCTATCAACAAACCCATCCAATTTAATTGACAACTTGACAGGGCCACGTCAAGTGCTTAAGAATAAAATCTTTAAGAAATCACTTGCAATTATATATATGTGTATCTTCATCTTCAACATTGGCTCGTTTGAGAATGGTTTTCTGTTTTTGTTTTTCGTAACTGCTTTTGAGAATTAAAATAATATATATATATATATATATATATATTTCCTGCTGTTTTCAAGAATAAAAATAAAAAATAAGCTGAATATATATATATACACACATTATGAAATAGAACCAGCAAAACATACAAGAGATAGAGAAATTATTATGAAAGTGAAGCAAGTTTAGTTATAATTGTAAATAAACATAACTATTCGTGAATATACTCGGGCTCAATTCGATCGGGCTCGGCTCAAGCTTGACTATGTTCGTCAACACGAAATTAAGTTCAACTATTAAACAATACATATTAATATAAACTCAATCAGTTCAACTTAATTAACGTTCGTGAACAAGCTCATCCATTGTGTGCAGGAATGCAAAACGAGTCTTACAAAATGTCACTTTCTTATCATCTCTAAGACTAATATTGATGACAATGTCATGATTCATCAACCGACGGCTCCACAAATTTAAATTTTTAAAATTAGAAATAGGGCCGGTATTATGTGCCAAAGGCCCAAAGGTGAGGAGAACGCCAAATGCTAAGGGTTGGTCAAATTTGCCTTGCGAAAATTTAGTAGCAATAAATGATGGATGATCCCTATGAATAATTTTAAGGTTTAAATAAAGTTTTGGTATCCTTGATTTAAAGTCTTTATTTTTTGCTATATATGTGCTTGCATCGTAAACGGTACTTGAGTTATGAAAAAAGATAGAAATAGTACCTTCGTCTATTTTTCTATCTAAAAACTAACGGTTTGTCACGTGTCTATTCTCAGGTATTGACACGTGTTATAATGTAAAAACAAAATTAAAAAACATAAAATTAAAGTTTTAAAAATTAATAATAATTTTTAAAATAATTTTTTAAAAACAAAAAATAAAAGTATTAAAACTTGAAAAAAAAAAAAAAGAAAAAAAAAAAAAGAAGGAGAAGAGAGCCACCCCCATGACCGGTTTGGAAGTGGTTGAATTACCCGAAGAGCCATGGGGGTGGTTCGGCTATCCCCAAGAACCAAACCCCTTTAATATATATATAATTTTTGGTCTTTGGCCCCATGGAGGTGGTTCGGCCACCCCCAAGGGCTAGACCTTTTTTTTTTTCTTTGGCCATTACTCCCAAACCCGCCAAGGGGGTGGCTCTTCATTTTTTTCCCCTTTTTTTTTTTTTAAGTTTTTAATACCGTTTCTTTTTTTTCTTTTTTTCTTTTTAAGTTTTATTATTTTCAATTTTTCAATTTTTTATTAATTTTTAAAGTTTTAATTTTTTTTTTCACATTATAACACGTGTCATTACCTGAGAGTAGACACATAGTAAACCGTTAATTTTTTGACAGAAAAATGGACGGAAATATCATTTCCGCCTTTTCTCATAACCTAAATACCATATGTAATACAAATTAAAATACAAAAGGCAAAAAATAAAGACTTTAAACCATAGATACTAAAAAAATGTTTGGCCCTAGTTTTAATTTTTTGGGGGGAGGCCTATAATTTTCATTAAGACAATAAGGGATTGCAAAAGATATGCTTTTTGAGTTTAATTATGTAGGAATGTAGGCAGAAGATTGTAAAGGACATGCTTTCAACGTTCGGCTCACACAATAGCCACCTTTAAGTAGAATTAGAGGTGTTGTAATAAAGGTTGTGAAGATAGCCATAAGAACCATGATGGCAAATGTTTCATCATTCAATACCCTGTAACAAAAATCAGCCTAATTAACTATGCATGTGCATCTACGTACCAGAGTTAAATCCATCTCTCAATCATCAACTGAGTTGAATGTTAATGACAAGCAACTTGTTACTTTTCCAAACTATTTTCATGTTTGGAAGCTTTGATTATAATTTTGAATCAAGTGTGAAATCGGCCAAATTGTAACAGCATGGCATTACTGTGATTCAACCTGTCGCACAAAGGTGGCCAGGGCCTCAACATTAATCTTAGCAACAATTCAACTTTGTAGCGAATTATGTCATACAAATAAATAAAAATGGTCATTACATTCCAACTTTTTGTATACATGATAATATATACTCTAGGGCTGGCAAAACGGGTTTGCGGGTCGACCCGTTTACGACCCATAAGGACCCAATACTCGTTTAAGGTAGACCTAAACACGACCCGTTTATATTAACGGGTCGGAGCCCCAAACACGACACGACACGGTAATTTTCACGGGTTACCCGACACGACCCATAAAACCCGTTTAACATTTAGACTAAAATCAAGTTTCTTTCAATTTTCCTCGAATTTCTCATAAACCCACCAGAGAACTCATAGAAACACATAATCTAAAAGGCAATCCAGAGAAAATTGATCACATGCGAACATATATTCAAGCACAAAGAGATTGAATGAGATCTGGTTCCTTAGTTGATTAAACGCACCTAAATTCGAATGGTCAATCAAAGATGTTTACCCCGAGAAAGCGAGAAATAGTGGATCTAAGAGCTTCGTTGGGTTCCACTCGATCTCAGAACCTGCGAGTGGCTGAAATGGATTGAATGCGAATGGTCAGAGACTCAGAGTGGTTTTACTCAGCGAAATGAAAAGTATAGATAAAGTAGTACAACCCGCAAAAAGAGAGAGAGAGAGATTGTTACAATTAAAAAAAAAAAAAAAAATCGTGTCTGGCAGGTTACCCACGGGTGACCCGTGACATGACCCGCTAGACCGAAATAAACGGATCGACCCGTTTATGACCCAAACCTGTTTAAGGTAAATCCAAACTCATTAATTTTGTGTCGTGTTCGTGTTCAATCGTCGGGTTCTGTCAAAATTGCCAACCTTAATATGCCTTCAGATCCGGTTAGATCCGGGCGGATCCCGGCCATTTTGCCCAAATCCGGCTAGATCCGTGGCCGAATCCATCTTGATCTGGGCGGATCAGTGGCCAGATCCATCCAAATCTGGCCGGATCAATGGCCTAATCCGGCCATTTTCGCCAGATCCGACCGACTTCTAACCGTGGCTGGATTCCAGCCAGTTTCGGCCGGCCTCCGGCAACAGTGGCCGGATGTCGTCGGATTCCTACACCGGCAATATTTCGGTGGCTGGATGTTGCC
This sequence comes from Alnus glutinosa, assembly GCF_958979055.1. Taxonomy (NCBI): domain Eukaryota; kingdom Viridiplantae; phylum Streptophyta; class Magnoliopsida; order Fagales; family Betulaceae; genus Alnus; species Alnus glutinosa. Next base: position 14,370,404 of record NC_084895.1, on the reverse strand, counting down.
GGATTCCGACGATTGACCATTGCTGGATTCTAGCAATTGCATATCAAACATGCATGTAAGGACGAAGAGTTTAATTTCGAAAAACGATTTACGGTTTTTAAAACCGTAAATCGTTTTCGAAAAATTAAAGAAGGTTTTACGGTCAAACCGAAAATGATTTTCGTTGACCATTATTTTCGCTCCTACTAAACACCGTAAAATGTCGAATCATTTTCCAGAAATCATTTTACACCGAAACAAACGGAGCATTATTTTATGGTCAATTGTTATTGGAAATACAAGAAGGGCTCCTCATGCATTAAGGATATATATATATATATATATATATTGTTAGCTAACAATAACTAATTCAAATTTTTTAGTCATTCAAAATATTTGAAGTAAGATATACATGAGCTTGAATTAATGCATTACACATGAGAGTAAAATTTTTTTTTTTTTTTTTTTGAGGAAACATGAGAGTAACATTTACACTACTTTTTATTGCAGATTTTGTGAATGTCATCTCATCTCATTTGTATCTATATTCTATAGATTTACAAATACATGACGATGATACCTCTATTTTATATTTTGAAATATTGGAGGAAACCAAATGGTTGTGACTACTCTTAGACCGTGCCTCACAAAAGTAAGCCACAATGGTTCAAAGGACGTCACAGTTAGCTCTTGCATTTTATTTACTTCCATTTTCACATTGACCCATATTATGTCCCATTTTTCTACATGTATTAATTTTGTTTTCATTAGATGTATATATGAACAAGATCTTTTGATCTTTTCAAACAAACAATATATAACATTGTTCATCAAACCATCGTGACATTTTTTTTTTATTGTTTTGAATAGATAGCATGTGCTACCATATATTATTGAAAAAAGTCCAAAGGCAATTACAGATAATAGAGGTTCAAGACTTCATACACCCTAAGTCAGATAAATCTGACTTGAAACAGCTACCTAAACAATACACAGAACATTACATGAACAACATTTGTGCCACTCTTGACATTTAGCACAATCAAAACAAAGCAAAGAGGGCTGGTCTAGCACCTATGCCAATAAATAATTCAATAACATTTGAGCATTGCAAGGCAGACTGTGAACGGGAAAAAAAAAAAAAAAAAAAAAAAAAAACAACAACAACCCAAACAGAAACCAAAACGGAACCGGCGTCGGGAAACGCCGTCACCAACTACAGCGCGTGTAGAACACTCGCCACCACCAAGGACCTCCCTCTGCAGCAGACGACCACCGGAACCACTGATCCCCACCAGCCATGCCCTACAAGACAAGCCGTGACACTCATGTGCCGGTCCAGGAAGTAACCTCCCTAGCGCATTGTTGTGCAAATTTTAATACTCGCAAGCGCATGAATCGTTTGCAATATAGTGTATGTGCAAGTGCGAGATCGTATCCACAGGGAATTGCGTTGCAAAAATTAATTTCTATTTAAACTAATCCTATTTTAACCTAGTTCCAAATTTAGGGGTTTTTGATAAAAGAAAACATAAACAAAAATAATGAAAATAAAGGGGTCTAGGGTTTTGGAATCCACACTCACCAAATCACAACAACCTAATCTCATGCTCATCACACATATTTTGAGGTTCTCACATACAAATCTTAGGTATGCTCTACATTGCTTCAAAAATCATTTAAATCATTCAATGAATCCGTTCATTGCACAAATCACAAAAGATATTAGGATTAAACCAAATCATCAAATTTATTAGTCGAACGAAACACAATGAATATCCAATGTTTTGATAGATAAAAAACCAAGCCATCAATTTAATGAAACTTATTCCACATCATCACTTGTATCCGGAAACCACAAGAGATATCAAAACATCATCTCAAAAAAATCGAAGTAGAACAATGAGAAATCAAAACCCATAAACTCAAATAACATAAACAAGCATGAAACTCAGTTTCTCTTCAATGGTGAGGTTTCATCCTCAACCCTAAACGAAAATATTAGCTACCCATGATAAAATAACTACAACCTAAAACATTAAATTAAAAGCATAAAAATTAAACACTTACAAATAAAAAATGGAAGAACAACTAGAAGAGAGACTTGGTGCGTGAGGGCTGTGCCCCATTCCACACACCCCTTCCTACCCCCTTTTTTTTTTCTCTTTTTTTTTTCCCCTTTTATTTCTCATTCTGCCGGTTGGGGAAGGGAAGCAAACATGCATGTTCCCACGTGATGTTGTTGTCCACTTGCTGCAGGTTGGGGTGAAAGTGCTGCTGTCCAGCAGGTTTGGTGCCAGGTGGCGTGGAGATGTGCTGCAGGTGCTGCTGTCCAAGCTGTCAAGTGCTGCAGAGTGCTGTCCAAGTGCTGCAGAATGCTGTCCAGAAGTTGCAGGTTGCTGCAGGAGCTGCAGGTGCTGCTGTCCAAGCTGTCAAGTGCTGCAGAGTGCTGTCCAAGTGCTGCAGAATGCTGTCCAGAAGTTGCAGGTTGCTGCAGGAGCTGCAGGTCACATGTATGTGCTGCTTTGGAGGATGGTGCAGGTCACATGTATGTGCTGCTAGGCGTGGACTGCATAGAGAGAAGGTGCCGTGTGGTTTGTTGTTTGCAGGAGCTGTCTAAGTAGTTGGAGATGTGCTGCCAAGCTTGGAGAAGCTGTCCAGCAATTGCAAGTGCTGTCCAGGTGAAAACAAATGTGCTGCCCAGCTTTGGGGAGACAAGGAATGGGGCAAAAAAAAAAAATAATAAGAGAGATGGACCAACTTCTGGATTTTCGAGATGTTCCAACGACTAAAATTAAAACAGCCATATCTTTTTGTATGTATCTCCAAACGGGCTGAAACTTGTTGGGTTGGAAAGCTGACATCTTGAACTTCAATTTAGACCTAAGAAACTCTCAAAACGGATAGCATTTGGTCCTGACATGATAAGTCTAAATCTAGTAGTCTGCTGCATCCGAATTTCCTTGTATTTTGCTTGAATTATATCCTTTCTCTCTTATTGTCCTACAAAACATAAAAAACACTAAAACTAACCAAACCATCAGAAAATAACAAAGCTAAAGGTTTAACTAATGTGAATTAAGGGGTCCAAATATGCACTTTTTGGCACTCATCACGCATGGCCAGCAGGAAATACCGACACGGTCGTGTCTGGGGTCTGCTGGACCAGAATAAGCCGGCGACTATCGTGGAGAGACATGTGTTGTGAAGGACCCAGCTAAATTGAACAGATCTGACACCAAAGAAAGCACAGCCAGAAACTTTGCCGAAGACACACCAGAAAAGCCGCTCCCTAACACGAACATCCCGTGGAGTCTTCTGTTAGGAAAGTAACAAAAAAGAACAAAGAAATAAATAAAACAAGCTCTATAGCCCTGAAATGATTAGGAGAATATCAACCACCACCGGATCTATCCTGGGGGTACAAAACTCAATGTCCCTAATGGTGGGAAGACACCTAACCTCCATTGGATCACTCCAGGGAAGAACAAAAAACAAGAGCTAGGGGGAAAAACCACCACTAGGAGGAGGGAGGCGTGGAGCCTAACCCCCCCCCGGTCGAGGTAAAATAAGCTTCTCAAAAGACGCTCTCTTTAGAAAACTTCCGGAGCTTCGATAACCAAAGGTCTTTTACAATTAGATATTATATTTACAGAACAGGATATATTAACTTAACCGCCATGACATTTGACTGGTTGAATGATGAAAAAATTACAATTAGAATTACATTTGTTACATCTTTTAAAGAGGTGGGAGGGAATTTCTTCCTTTAGAAGCTCAAATTTCTAAATAACTTAAAACACACAATAGATACCGAGTTACAGAATTTTCAGGCCAAATCAATTATCTCTTCCGGCCTATATGTACACGCTTCCTTATTGACTAATAATGTATTAATGCACATAGATCATCAGTCTTCACCTCTAAAAGCTCAAAATCACTGCTAAAAGAGATCAAACATTAATTAGCAAACAAATAGATGAAACATTTCCATGAGCAGAAACTAGTTAGTAAAATGCAAGAGTAAAAAAATATTGCCTGCCATCAAGCTTGAAGGTTATCTCCGTACATGCAAGATATTTCTTTTCCTTTTTTTTTTTTTTTTTTTTTTTTTTTTATGATTCTTCATGCATGTCTAGAAAGGATGTAATAATTGTTTGTCTGAATCGAAGAACCTTGCCAACAAATGAAATCAAAGAAATAGATCGAATGAAAAAAAAAAAAAAAAAAAAAAAAAAGGGTACGAACCGTACGTCTTGAATCGCATTTTCTTCATCTCTATCAGCTGCATGTTCGTCAAAACTTAATTACCCTCTTCGTCCGTCAGTGTCACTTTTCTTTTAGATATTGAAGTGACTTGGCCTTATTCATTCTCAAAAGGTATTCAAAAAAAGATGTTTGCTCAAAACTTATAAAGCTTACAACTCAGACATACTTTGATAATATGAGACTCTTAACATTAGATTCCCGGATTCAAACATTTTTGTTCAAAATGTTTGAGTAGCCGGTGTCCGTCAGATATAACAAAGAAACACTACTTGAAATTGGAAACCCACTTCAAATATCATAAAAATACTTCATACAAAACTTTAAGAAAACCACACTTCAAATATCATAATAATATAAAACTACATTAACCAAACTCATACTGACTTTCATTGAAAATAAAATAATTAAACCATCACCCAAAGTTCCATTAAAAAGAAATTCAACTAAGACCGTAGCAGCATCTATTTTTCACGAAGGCTCAAAGTTAGATTTTGGACAACAGCAGCACGGCCATTAAAGTTGTGAATCCATGGCTGAGAGAGATCAACATCTTCAAACATAGTGCCATTACCCTGAGGAAAACATGCCAAACAAAATAAATTATATACTTAAATTTTGAAGCTTTTAGTTACAAGAAAGAAAAATAAAATAAATAAAGTTTGTACCTCAGTTACTTTCCAGCCATTGCCAAACACAAAATCTATTGGTTCGGCGCCAAAACATTTTATTTCCATTATGTCCACAGAATTAATTCCACGAAATACTCCTTCCGAAGTAGTACTCTTTGTAACGCCCCGCCTTTTTACAAAAAGACGTAAGTGAAAATTTTTCGATTTTCACGTGACATTACTAAAACATCAGAGTTATAAATTGGTAGCGGAATATAATTTATCTAACAGACTTTGATTAAATAACACATCAGAGCTTCTAAATTAAATACTTCTAGACATCCATTAGAAAATACTTAGAACAATTACATGGAAACAAGTGTCAATAGTAACACCAGAGAATACATGGAAATTATTAGCAATCTTGTCAACATAAAATGTTATAAACACAGAAGACTACAAACAAAATACAAACTATATATCTTTAACTTGAAGACCACTCGAGCTCTAATCTTTGTCTATAAACCTGCACCAATGTATATATATACATATATAGAAATAAAAACACAAAACAACCTAAGTGAGTCCACTGTTTCCCATAATAATATGAATGCTGATTTATTTAATAAAATACCACATAATGCAAATATGGTTTTATAGTCACGTATATACGCAATATATAAACCGTGGTAGCTAATCACAGTCATATATTAAATGTATACCTAACCATAAAACAGTAATATGACAGTTTTAAATGCAAGGCTTAATTATCAATTTTATGCACTCCTCTCGTGAAGGAACCAACGGTCCGGATTAGCGTGTCACGGGAGCCAACGGTCCCAGTTGGCAATACCATCAACACCCCAGCTGTATTAGCCAACTCTCACATTTATTAGTTTGTTACTGGAATCCAAAGGTCCCAGCAGACTATGAGCCAAAGGTCATAACCCGTTTAATTAATTTAGTGTCACGGAAGCCAAAGGTTCCACTGGCAGCCATCACCCCCCCGCTGCATACCAGCTTTGTTATTAACCATTTTAGTTAAAAATAGAAAACATGTAAGATCACATGCGCAAACAAATAAATAAAGCAGTAAACACAATATCATGGAAAAATCCACCAGCTTCGTCCTCAGTAAGTATAGAGATACTTACAGTTCTCTGCTACAAAGAGATATCCACAGAATAAAGACTGCACAGTTATATACATTTGATAATATATTAGTATAAAATACTAAGAACCTATTTGAACATTTTATCCCTTTCGACTTACAAATCACTAATCCCAATTTCTAATGTCGCTTAGATATTATAACGGCATAAAATAGATTAATTATATTACCACATATTTTATGCGGACATTATTACGGCATTTATTAATTAATATCCACAATATCCTTTTAAGTAAAACGGTATTATAAAAGCTTATCTGTTTTTGTACCAAATCAACATAGTGACTCGATTAATATAATTAATGGGTTTTATATTTTGAAAGTACACAAGCGGTACAATATAAATAATCCTTATTTTAATCTTATAAAATTTAGGTGAAATAACAGCATTAGTGTTACTAATGCCTAAAAATACTTCAAAAGTATTTGGGTTGCGTAACGACGCTTTTATAAAATATCTCATTTTTATTTGGACATCACAACAGCGTAATTTATTAATTAAATACGCCACTTGAAATACCCTATTAAAATACAACTTACGACATTATAATATTTTATCTTGAAAATCATAATAACTAAGATATATCACAAAATATATCATTTTTAAAATATACTTTATATATATATATATATAGCCATCATTAAATACATACACACACATCATGCTTCACCCATGATTAAGAACCACACACCCACTTTTTTATCAAATACACACGTCTTTCACTTACACACACTCACATCTGCATACAACACACGTTTGTTTTACTTACCAAGTGTTTCTAGAATAAGCTAGAATTTGTCTTTCTTGTTTGCTGGATGTTGACCGAGAGTGAGAGGGACTTTTCTTCTGCGGTATAAGTGGATTAAACCCACTGTTCGGTTGAGACAAAGACAGAGGAAGAGAGGAGAGCTTTTGGCCAAAACAGAGACAAAGAATAGGGAGATTTCTGCAGCTTCGTTAAAGAGAAAGAGCTGCTGTTCTTTTTTTCTGCAGCAAAGAGGAGAAGTGCTGCTGGTTTAAGGGTAAAACGACAGAGGGAAGAGGAGAATCGGTTTATGGGTCTCCAACTCAATTTCTTCTCTCCATCTCACGGTCTCTCACTCTCTCGTTCAGACTCCCTGTGTCCCTCGGGAAGAGAGGGTAAACGGAAGAACGGGAAAGAAGGAGAACAGAGAAGAAAGAAGAAGGAAGGAGAGAGCTGCAGAGAATGAGAGTTTCGGTTTTCTTTGAGGTGTGTAGGATGATCACAATGCAAGCTTCCTATTTATAGGATTTTTTATGGCTGGATTTAACCCAAGTGCCTTGTGATCGACGGCTGGGGTGTAAACGTGCTCAGCAAGTTGGTCTGTTGCAAGGAATAAATATCTTAATAGAAGAACGAAGGAGAAAACGTGGAAGAGGAGATGCACCTGACCTTGGAGAAGCTTGGACGGTCAGGATCCACTTGGATTAAACCCATCCAAGGCTGAAATAAGGGCAGATGTCCGGTGCAGGTTGAAGGAATAAAAACCAACAAATATCTCTTTTTATCAACAAATTAGTACTTAGGTTCTAACGAAATTGTAATCTTTTGCTAACTAAATTTTCCTTTGCCTTTCTCTTATAGCAAATGGATTGGGCATCACGTTGAGGTTGGCTGGGTTTGTAAAACATGTGGGCTACGGGTCTTAATAAATAACAATGGGCCCACAAATCATTATTAAATTTTCGTCCAATTCAGAGGTGTAATTTTTCACGGATGTTTTTGGGTTTTAAACGGAGTCCAAAAATTATGAAATTCGGAGGGTAGTTAGAGAACTTCGAGACGAGCGTTCTAGCTTTTGAATCGACCAAAACAGAGTTTGTTTGACCCTGTTTCCGTTATTTCAAAGTTTAAAGTCCGTTTGAATTTTTATCAAATTAAAACTATAAATGCTTCTAAATGAACATTTATTTTCATAAATATTCATATATATATTCTTTTATCATATTACTAGGTCTTAAATCATATTTTAATATATTTTATTCAATATATTAAAATATGGGGTATTACACTCTTTGAAAGCTCGATTTTCCACTTCTGATCGCTATGACATGTTTGGCACTAAAATTCAAAAATACAAAATAAATAAATATAAGTAAAAAATAAATTATAAAGAAGAAACATAAATTGAAGAAACAAACCTTCTTATTCATTTTCTTATAAGAACAATTGACAGTAAACACATTTTGGCATAGGTTGCATTTGACCTAAAAAAACACATGATCACAAAACAATATAAAAAATAAATAGATAAATAACATAGAAGAAATAAATTAAAAGCGAACCAAACCCTGAATTGGAAGAGTCGATCTTTTTTTTTTTTTTTTTTTTTTTTTTTTTTTTTTTTTCAGTCAACTCGATTGTTGCCACATATTGTGTATCGGCATTGATATTTAAAATGAATGTTTTCATTTTTCTAAATGGAAAGGGAGTTAATTGGTTGTATAAATAAGTGAGGAAGGGAGTCGTTGTATAAGTAATGGAGGAGGAGGTATAGTATTTATAGGCAAGTTTCAATGATTTCTTTCATCTTTAATAATCATGTTTTATATATGCATTACTATGCACACTTTTATAATGAAAAATAGGTAGGAGAGAGAGAGAGAGTGGGATATATGAATATCATATATTTTAGTTTTAGTTTTTCTTAATATTTTATTAGTTATGGAATGAATAGTGAATACCGAATAGAGCCTATTCACTATTCATCCTATTAGGAAAATAGCCACTTAATTTGCCTCATCTGCTGGTAATCAAATAACCCTCTAATTTCACTTAGCAAAAGACCTAGAAGCTGTGAATGAAAGTGAAGTTCAGCTTACAGTATGCATAAATTGTTAGCATAATTTAAATAAAATACTAATTAAATAAAATAAGCAGCGGAATTGAATATAAATACCTCTAGCCATTTTTGCTCAAACATATGAAGAAGCCTTTATCAATGAGATTAATATGAACTAAAATATTATCATTATAATACTATGAAAATTGATGTTATGAATCTTGAAAATACTATTAAGAATGAAAATCAAGCATTCCAGCAGGATCGCGCTAAAGCAATGATTTTTCTTCATCATCATCTGCATGATGAATTAAAAAAATGAGTACCTTACAGTAAAAGATCTCTTGACCTTGTGGAATAATTGAAGGGAGAGATACGAGTACCAGAAGACAGTTATCCTCCTAAAAAGCTCATTATAGTTGGATGTACCTGAAATTGCACTCTTTAAAATCAGCTCACAATTAAAACTATGAGGTGAAAAAGTCACTTATATATTATAAACCATTTTTCATGCCTTGAATGTGCTCCTGCAGCAGCAATATCAAGAGCGTAATTTCACAAGATATTAATTCAGAATATCTTGTCTTATAATGGCTGAGCAAAACGAGTTATTAATGAAAAATCATCAATCTCATCCAACGGGTTTTACACCATTTCCTGAAGCAAATGGAACCTTATTTCATGGTAATAAAGGAAACTGTGGTCGTAATAGAAAAAATTATAGAAGTCAAGGGGAACGTACTCATAATTCTTACAAGCGAAATGCTCATTTCCACCAGAAGTGGAACCACATTGAGGTGAAACAAATAAAAACAAAGGTTTACAAAATAAACCTACAAAAAGCTATGAAGATAAATATTACAGGTGTGGTATGAAATGACATTGGTCGCATACCTGTCGTACGCCTAAACATCTAGTATAATTATATCTAGCCTCCATAAAAAATAAAGAAGAAGAGATTGAAATGGATTTTCCTAATCACAGTAATCCTGTAGATCCTCCAATTTTTCTTGATATTCTAAATGGAGAGGGTATCACTCATCTTGATGTTTCTAATTTCTTTGTAGACTCTAACAGAAAAACGAATATTTTGATTGGATATTAATATGTTTTCATTATGTCTTAATCACATCATGTATACATTGTCAACTTTATTTGTATTTTATTCTTTTCTTTTTGAGTAATGAAATTTAATATACATTTTGGAGACATGAGTCATATGTTAGAAATAATATAAAACAATTATTTTAACCTAACATGCGCAACGGAAATAAAATAGAACAGTTTTAGGCATACCTCCGGCCATTGTTGCTCAAGCACTTCTCAAGAACTTCTAAGAACAAAATTATGAGGTGTCTTCTAACCTATGCCTATTGCTTGATGGCTGTACTGATGATGTACACAGGCACTCTATTTATAGGCTAGGTTAGGGACCCTCAAATGGTAAACACCGTATTGTTTCCTTCCATCAAGGAAACAATATTGTTAATTGATTTTTTGAAATCAATTAACCAATTCCATATTTAATAGAAATAAACATAATACCATATATGTTTATTAAAAAATAATAAACATAGCAAACACCGTAAATGTGATATAAAGGACACAACAAAAAAAGGAATAATATATTACATTCTCCCACTTGGACTTTATAACACATGACCATATGGTATTAGGTTCTTTAGTTTGGCCAATCTTTTATGGAATCCTCCAACTCAGTTAAAAAATGTTTCACATGAATCATGACGGTAAAACCATTATAAAAGTAGGTCGTCCCTTCCATGTATCACAATGTAAACCATTCCTTACGTGAGTACCTTATGGATAATTAAGCTTTATGAATGAACTTCCTATAAGTCACTCGGGTCCAACTTTATTCATCCTCATGGATAAAATAATAAATGTACACAATAAACTTTATTACAATAACTTTATGTCTATAGATCAAAGATGAGTACAAAATGAATCAACAAGTCCCATATGGTCCACATGACCTTTAAACTGTTTTACCGATAAACCTTTTGTCATGGGGTCCGCAACCATTGATTCTGTACTAATATGCTCAATGAAAACTTCATGTCTCTTAATGTTATTTCTAACACTAAGATACTTGATGTCGATGTGCTTACTTCTGCTTCCACTTTTGTTATTCTTAGAGAAGAAAACTACAGCAGAATTGTCGCAAAAAATCTTAATGGGTCTTGCTATTGAATCGACAATCTTTAGTCCACCAATGAAGTTTCTTAACCACAATGCCTATGTAGTGGCTTCATAGCATGCAATGAACTCTGCTTCCATGGTAAATGTAGCAACTATAGTCTGCTTGCTGCTTTTCCAAGATATAGCCCCTCCAGCTAGAAGAATGATATATCCTGAAGTAGACTTTCTGCTATCTACACATCCAGCAAAGTCTAAATCTGTATACCCAAAGACCTCCAAACTATCAACGTGTTTGAAAGTCAAACTGTAACCCTTGGTTCCTTGCAAGTATCTCATGACCCTCTTGGCAGCTTTCCAATGCTCTAATCCTGGATTACTTTGGTACCGTCCCAGCATTCCAACCGCAAATGTAATATCAGGTCTGGTGCAGACTTGAGCATACATCAGGCTTTCCACTGCAGATGCATATGGGATACTTTTTATCTGCTGTTGTTCCAACTCATTTTTGGGACACTGGTCTTTATTAGAATCTTTCTCCTTTAGAAATAGGCGCCACACTAGACTTACAGTCACTCATCTTGAATCTCTCTAAAACCTTTTCAATGTAGGCCCTCTGAGACAATCTTAACATTTTCTGTTGTCTGTCTCTGTGAATCTCTATGCCAATGACATAAGAGGCTTCACCCAAATCCTTCATTTCAAAGCTTTGAGAGAGTAACTGCTTAGTTTCATGTAGCAAACCTAAATCATTGCTTGCAAGTAAAATATCATCTACATACAGGACTAGAAATATCACTTTACTCCCACTGACCTTAAGGTATATACATTGATCAACAAGGTTCTCAATAAATCCAAATGAGGTAATAACCTTGTGAAACTTAATATACCATTGACGGGAGGCCTGTTTTAGTCCATATATAGATTCTTTAACTTGCAAGCTCTCTTGCTATCATCATCAAAGCCTTCGGGTTGTTTCATATAAACCTCTTCATCAAGATCCCCATTCAGGAAGGCTGTTTTCACATCCATCTAATGTAACTCTAAGTCAAAATGAGCTACTAATGCCATGATTATCCTAAATGAATCCTTCTTTGATACTGGAGAGAAGGTTTCGTGATAATCAATGCCTTCCTTTTGAGTGAAACCCTTGGCCACAAGTCTAGCCTTATATCATTCAACATTACCATAAGCATCCCTTTTGGTTTTGTAAACCCATTTGCAGCCTATGGCTTTAGCTCCCTTTGGTAAGTCAACGAGATCCCAGACTTGGTTTTTAGCGATGGATTCCATCTCTTCCTTCATGGCATCGTACCATAGTGTGGAGTTATCCCCACTCATGGCTTGTGAAAACATACTTGGTTCATCCTTAGGTCCAACATCAAAGTCAGACTCTTGGAGGTATACAACATAATCTGTGGAGATTGCTGGTCTTCTTATTCTAGAGGACTTTCTTAATTCCACTTCCTCTGCATTTTGCAATGGGAGAGTAGACTTATTCTGAACCTGTTCTGTATGAGTTGGTTGTTCTAGAACTGGTTGTGGCTCAGGAGGATCAAATTGATTTCCCTGTTCTTCATGAGCCGGTTGTTCTAGAACTGATTGTAGCTCAGAATAATCAATCTGATTTTTCCTGAATACAATCAATCTTCCTCTGTGAGGAGGAGATTTGGCCAACTCTCGTGCTTCCACTAATTCTATTCTTTGTGGATGAGCACTCCCACTAGGTTCAGCATCCTCCAAAAACTTTGCATTCATAGACTCAACAATCCTAGTACTGTGAGAAAGACAGTAAAACCTGAATCCTTTTGAGTTTACCGCATAGCCAATAAAATGACCGCTGGTTGTCCTTGGGTCAAGTTTCTTCATGTTCGGATTGTAAATCCCCACTTCAGCAGGACAACCCCATATGTGTATGTGATTTAAACTCGATCCTTTCCATAATTCAAAAGGTGTCTTGGGGACAACCTTGGATGGAACCCGGTTTAAAACATACACAGCAGTTTTTAAGGCTTCACTCCACAAAAACAAAGGTAATTCAGAATTACTAAGCATGCTCCTGACCATGTCCATAAGTGTGCGATTCCTTCTTTCTGCTATACCATTTTGTTGTGGTGTGCCAGGCATTGTGTATTGGGCAACAATACCTTCTTCTTGAAGGAATTGCGCAAATGGACCGATCATTTGTCCCTTTTCTGTGTACCTACCGTAGTACTCTCCGCCTCTATCAGATCTCACGATCTTGATTTTCTTTTCCTTTTGTTTCTCCACTTCCACCTTATAGGTTTTGAAGGCATTTAGCGCTTCAACCTTGTCAGTTAGGAAGTAGAAATACATATATCGCGTATGGTCATCACTAAAAGATATGAAATATCTTTGACCATTGAGGCAGGGAGTAGAAAAAAGTCCACAGATATCTGTGTGCACGATTTCAAGAATCTCAGAACTCCTTCTGGCACCTTTAGTGGTCTTGTTGGTTTGCTTTCCCTTTATGCAATCCACACAAGTACTAAAATTAGTAAAGTCAAGAGTTTGTAAAACTCCATCACTTACCAATCTTTTGATTCTCTCTATGGAGATATGTCCCAATCTCCTGTGCCATAGCCAAGCGGATTTCTCATCTACAAGGCTTCTCTTTATGCCAATATCAGTATGCAACGATAAATAACTGTTCTCAAAGTTGGGATCTAAAGAAAGTTTGTATAGACCATCAATTTTTATTCCACCACCAACAAAATTATTATTTCTAAAAATACTGAAAATTGAGTTAATAAACCAAAAACCATATCCAAATACATCAAGTTCTAAAATAGAAATTAAATTTCTAGAAAATGATGGAATATAAAAAAACATTCTCAAGGTCTAGTACATATCCATTTTTCAAAATAAGTCTATAAGTCCCAACTGCTACGACCGGTGAGAACAATTTATTTCCTGAGTAAACACGTTGCTCACTTCTTATCGGCTTCCTTGTTTTGAGAAATCCCTGCAATGTATTCACAATGTGGATTGTAGAACCAGAATCAATCCACCATGTATTGTAAGGAGCCTCAACAAAAAAAGATTCATGACATACAAAAGAGATGAGATTACCTTTCTTTTCCAGCCATTTAATGTATTTCTGGCATTCTTTCTTCATGTGCCCCTCCTTCTTGCAAAAGAAACAAGCATCCTTATTGCCTTTGAATGACACCTTGTTTCCTTTCTTGGAGTGGTGGGCAGCCTTACCTTTCTTAGTTTTTGCTTTAGCACGAGCAACCAAGTGAGCACTTTCTGGTTTCTCGTGTTTCAACCTCTCTTCCTCTTGAACACACATGGTCAAGAGTTCATTAATCGACCAGTTATCCTTATGTATGTTGTATGAAATCTTAAAGGGACCATACTGAGGAGGAAGAGAGTTGAGAACCAAATGGACCAAGAAGGATTCGGAAATCTCAACCTCAAGGGACTTTAATTGAGCTGCTATATCCCTCATTTCCATGATGTACTCACGCACACCTTTGGAACTATCGAAGGCTTGACTTGATAGTCTCTTCATTAGAGTGCTGGCCATGGCTTTAGTTGAACTCACAAACTGTGCTTCAACGGCTTTCAAAAAATCCTTAGCCTTAGAACATTCAGGGATGGAACCCCTAATGCCTTTGGCAATGTGAGATTGCATAAACATTAAGCTGAGGCGATTGGATCGCTCCCACCATTCATGTTTAGCCATCTCTAGTGCAGTACTGGTAGCCGTTAAAGCGGGTGGTTCATCCGTCCGGAGTGCCAAGTCTAATTCCAAACACCCTAATGTAAAGAGCAAGTTCTCTTTCCATTCATTAAAATTATTGCCATTAAGTTTCGGAACATGAAAAGTACCGTCAAATAATCCAGCAGGTATAGCTGCAAGAACCAAGAAAAAAACAAAACTACTTAAGTGCTATGAAGTGACTTTAATTTAAATCAGCCAATGCTAATTTAAATAGTAAATTTCAACCTAGCTGTGGACAAAGGTTGCATCACGCATGAAATTTACTCTTTATTAATAAGACTAAAACCAAATTTAAATATTAGTAAGCAAAATCCTCCGTACCTGTGGGCCTAAGAGAAATTTTTCTTCTAATATTAAATTTGTTATCTTATTCTAATTAAGTCATAAAAATAAAAATAAAAATAAAAACCTTCCCTGTGGGGATAAGTAATTAAATTTATGAATTAATTACAACACGATGTTAATTTTTCTATATGAAGTTCATATGTATGGGCTTGATGCAATTATTATTCAAAATTTTGGATGTTGTGGCTCTCCAATATTATCACAATAATCGCGACTTCATTAACATCTAATGACTTTATAGATGCCCACAAATGACCCTAGGAATAAGACAAACCAACACGTAAATGAGGTAAATAGCATTCTCCAAGGTGCAAGCAGATGAGCTCCCAGGAAAGTGAGGGGAGTCACACCGGACACACTTAAATCTCAAGACTTTCCTTGCCAGAACTTTCCCCGACATTGCATTCTTAGATAGCACAATAAACCCACACTGACATATTAGGTTGTGCTAATTATCCCTTAGGTCTAGGCATCAATCAATTTATATAAAAGACAAATATACAATTATGTATTAAATAAAACAATTATTTCAATACACAATAATTTAAACTTCAAGCTAAAGAAATTGCATTAAGAAAGCACAATAAGCTTATAGCCTAATGGTTTAGTATGTGGCCATAGGCCCTTTACACTTAGTGAACCCAAGCTCTAAACCCCATAAGGCCTCAGTTTTTTTATTATTATTATTATTATTATTACTGAATAGGCCCAGTTCTGGATTGGTGGGTCAGCCCACTTGATGTCAGGTTGGGTTCTGGATTGCGGGTCAGCCCACTTGATGTCGGGTTGGATTTTAAACCCTACCCGATTGATGACCCGACCCGTCATGTTCTATTGGGTTGAAACCCTAGAAACCCTAGCCGCCACCTTCAGCGCCGCCGCCACCCTTCAGCGCAGTCCCTTATGCGGCGGCCAAGAGAGGCCGCCGCTCTGACGACAAGGGCAGTGGATCTCTATGGGTTTCACAGGGGTAAAATAGTAAATATGAATATAACATCTCCATATCAAACTTCATGGCTTTTCACAATACGAAAACTGAACAGTAGACATGATTTAAAGACACAGTATATCACATTAAACAGAATAGTGATAATTGAAAAATACCCCAAAAAAAATCATGGTTTTTTCAACAGTAAGTGAACAACAAATATTCACAAAATAATCACAAATGCATTTCTATCATGTGACAAAAGACGGAATATTGCATAAACAATATTGACAAACAGAAGTGAATAATACCAAATAGAATATACTTGATTCAATATTGATAACAAATAAAAAATACTTGATTCAATATTGATAACACATAGTAAAATTATACGCTAAGCAAAATAGCACAGAGGATGGCTCTGATACCACATGTTAGAAATAATATAAAACAATTATTTTAACCTAACATGCGCAGCGGAAATAAAATAGAACAGTTTTAGGCATACCTCCGGCCATTGTTGCTCAAGCACTTCTCAAGAACTTCTAAGAACAAAATTATGAGGTGTCTTCTAACCTATGCCTATTGCTTGATGGCTGTACTGATGGTGTACACAGGCACTCTATTTATAGGCTAGGTTAGGGACCCTCAAATGGTAAACACCGTATTGTTTCCTTCCATCAAGGAAACAATATTGTTAATTGATTTTTTGAAATCAATTAACCGATTCCATATTTAATAGAAATAACCATAATACCGTATATGTTTATTAAAAAATAATAAACATAGCAAACACCGTAAATGTGATATAAAGGCCACAACAAAAAAAGGAATAATATATTACATCATACTGATACAATGATTCAATATAAGAAAAGTTTTCAAAATTTGATATTAAACAAAGCTAGTGGCAATACAATATCAGGTTTATCAAACCTAATTGAAATCTCTGAAAGAGCAAATATCATATTACCAAAAAGAACAATATTTTGTATTGACGATGCTTTGTATTATTCTAAATCTAAAATAAATTTAATCAATTTTAAGGATATTCGTCTAAATGGTTATCATGTTGAAACCACTAATGAAGGCAGTGACAAATATCTTTATATTACTTCAATAATTTCGGGTCAGAAGCTCATATTGGAAAAATTGTTTGCTTTATCTTCCGGGATGTATTATACAACAATAAGAACAATTGAATCACATGTTGTGGTGCACTAGAAGTGCTCTAATCCAAAAATGTTTATGCTTTAGTATGATTGTCTTGGACATTCGGGAACAATTATGACGCATCGAATAATTGAGAACTCTCATGGGCATCCCTTAAAAGGCCAAAAGATTCTTTTACAAAGTGAATATCTTTGTGCTACATGTTCTCAAGGTAAACTTGTTATAAAACTATCTTCTTCTAAGGTAATTTTTAAATCTCCATCATTTTTACAAAGAGTTCAAGGGAATATATATGGGTCGATTCACCCCCCTGTTGCTCATACTCATACTCAAAATGGTTTAACTTAATCATTTATTAAACGACTTCTGTTAATTGCTCTACATTTGTTTGTGAAAACAAAATTTCTTGTTTATGCTTGGAGACATGCAATATTACATGTTGTATCATTAGTTGAGATCAACCACCAAAATATTTTTCATTTTCGCTTTTTTTATTGTGTTGTATATGTTCAAATTGCTCCACCTCAATGCACTAAGATAAAACCTCAACGTAGACTTGGAGTTTATGTTGGTTTTGTTTCTCTTTCTATTATTAGATACCTAGAGCCTTTAACTGGTGATATTTTTAAAGCACGTTTTGAAAATTGCCATTTTGATGAAAATATATTTCCATCACTTGGAATAAATTTGTTGCCAAAAGCACGACAATAAATTACTTGGAATAATTTGACGTTTCTCATTTTGACCCTCATACAAATCAATGTGAATTAGAAGTTCAGAGAATCATTCATTTGTAGAATATTGCAAATCAATTGCCGGATGCATTTACTGACAACAAGAAAATAGTTAAGTCTCACATTCCAGCTGCTAATACTCCAGCAAAGATAGAAGTCCCTATAGGACAATCAATTAATACAGCAACAAATTAGTCTAAAGCACGCCTGAAGTGTGTAAGATTTTATTATTTATGTTAATTAGAAAAATTAATTCGAATCTTAAACAATCTAATCTTTAGTCTATATATATGTGTGTGCGCGTATGTGTGTGTGTTTTATAGTACGTATATAAATTTATGGACAAATTATAATTTAGCCCCCCAAATTACTATTCATTCTACGGTTGGCCCCCCAAACTACTAAAACCTTTGAAAAATACCAATTTTGGTAAAATATGTCCATAATGCCCTTGTCATGTCTCATTTTTCAATTAAAAAATAATAAAAATTAATTTTTTTTTAAAATTTTTTTTTTTTTTTAATTGAGAATAATCTCAGTTGATTAAAATTTTATTATTATTATTTTTGATCTTTTCTAGATATAAAAATTTGAACTCATTTTTTTAAAAAAAATACTAGATTTAATCATCTAAAAAAATCACTCTTTTTATAAGTTTTTTTTTTTTAAAAAAAATATTAACAGAATTTTTGTCATATCAGCGAGTCAACAAATTACCATCTAAAGCCAATTTTATTTAATAAATATTGCATATTGAATCTATCGACTAATTTTAATAAAATCTTTATCCAAAATTTTCGATCAAAATTAAGTTTTCATTCGATTTAATCAAGGTTTTTATAAAATAAACTAAAAGGCTTATGCTTTTATATATCTAAAATGGTATTCAAAAAAAAAAAACTATATATTATATTTGATATATACACCAGATTATGACCCCAGCAACATCCACAACCAACTATTTCCCTAAAGTGAAAAAAGAAAAAAGAAAAAAGAAAAAAAAAAAAAAAAAAGTCTACATGCATAGTTAACATAATAAAAAAAATAAAACAAGTAATGTTATATACTTTCTCACTTTTTTATACCAATTTTTATATTTTTGTAGATGATTTTTAAAGTCACCACTGGAAAATCCATCCTAAATTCAATAATGGTTTTAAAAGCCATCTAAGGGAATGTGAAAATAAGTGTGGGGAAGTAAGAGTGTGTAACACTAATAAGAAAAAATAAAACAAATGTTAATTGGATTGAATAATAATAACAATAATAATGAAAAAAAAAAATCTAAATGTACTAGGAACCCGTTGGTAACTAGGACCTCCAGTAGTCTCCCAATTTCCTTGAACGATTGGACTAATAGTTGTCCGCGGGAATTTCTCTTGTAAGCATGTAGGTAACTAGGCCCTCCAACCATTATGTAGATTGTAACCTATCAGTCTAAGAGTAATGCTACTCTTCATACTCATTTTATACTAACCGATGTTGTATGTTTTAAGTAGCTAACATTTTGTTTTGTTTTTTTTTTTTTTTTTTTTAAGATGCTAATGTGAAAAGTGACTTAAAACAGAGTAATACTAAAAGGAAGATTGATGTTCTCCTTAATTCATCCCAAAATTGATATGACTTTTAAAATTATTATTAAATGTTGGATAGAGTTTAGGGTTTTGACGCCGGAACAGAATAGCGATTATTCTGCAGGCTAATCAACAAGTAGTTTACAAGGAAGAAAACAAGAAATTCACTCCAAAAATAGAGAAAAAAAACTCTGAATTCGATAAATTATCAATAACAACATCAACTGTTCGAAAACGCCCACAAACCGGGCTAATATAGCTGAAAAATTACCAAAAATAGCAAAATCCCGAAAACCCTAATAAAATCTCCTAAGACTTGAAATAAATACAAATAAGTATATTATGGAAATACTTGGTGCCAAATAATATCTCCAAATTAATGGGAAATACTTGGTGCCAAGGAATTACCATATTAGGGAAAATATAATAACTATAATATTATTTGACGACAACGTAAATATAAATATGGGGATTCTTTCAAAGATGAATCAAGGGATTCGTCGATAGTCTCTTCTTTCCTTCATTCCCTTGATGGATGTTGACAACTAGGTAGATATTTGTATTCTTCAAATATTTTGTACGATTCTTTCCATTCTCGGGCTGATCTTATTCAAGAAATAATTTTCAAATCTTGTGTCTGATTTTCTCCTGCATCAGTCTCACCGGGTTGGAAAGAATTTGTCCTCGAATTCGAACCTTCTTTACCTCGATCTTTTGGATGGCCAATCAATTCATTCCATTTTGTATTTCTCAATACCAAAGTAACTTGAAACCAGAAGATAAACAAGTTGCAACCCATCACAATGACTAGCCTCACACTAAATTGAAATAAATCAATCTTCTCACGCCTTTCATTTATTTTCTCCAATTCACGCTCTATAAAAGTCTTCAAAGAATTATCAATTCTTTCTTGACCACAAAAATTAAAATTGTCAACTAACACGCCGAAACCAACATCCAACTTATTACTAGATGAATTTGATAGAAATCTTTCAATCCCAATGAAATCAACATAACTAATTTCCTCATTACTCAACTGAAATCCCTCGTTATGTAGACTTTCATCAAACACATGGTAGTCATTATTTTCTTCAATAAATTTTATTTCATCAACCAGAAAACATACCTCATTCAATAAATCCTCTTCGCCAGGATATATGTCGTCACAAATTATTGAATAGACCCAATCTAAATCTACTACAGATTTTTTCTCTTGATCATACAACAAAGAATCTCCCATAAGATCTTCATCCATGATATCAATATCATAAATTGGTGGAGAATCCCAATCCACAAATCCTTGTGAAGGATCTTCAACATCATCATGAACATCTTCATGTATGAACTCCTCATCAACGAACTCGTCTTCTTGGAACTCTTCATCAACAAATTCTTCATCTCGACCACGCTGTTCCTGGTATGGAGCAGGATTGTGATACGGGTTGTCGAAGGTGGAATCGGAATCGGAGTTCATCTCACGATTGCTGACTTCCTGCGCCGCTAGACGCTGGGTTAACTCTGCAACTTGCCTCTGCAAATCTTCAATCATCACATCCTGAACGTTACGATCACGATGCGGAGCTTCCTCATTCGGAACCTGCCCACCACGACCACCAGCCATCGAAACTGATGAAGACCACGTCTCAGGAAAGTGCTAAAGCTCTGATACAAATTGACGCCGGAACAGAATAGCGATTATTCTGCAAGCTAATCAACAAGTAGTTTGTAAGGAAGAAAACAAGAAATTCACCCCAAAAACAGAGAAAAAACTCTGAATTCGATAAATTAACAATAACAACATCAACTGTTCGAAAACGCCCACAAGCCGGGCTAATATAACTGAAAAATTACCAAAAATAGCAAAATCCCGAAAACCCTAATAAAATCTCCTAAGACTTGAAATAAATACTGTGACGACCCTTTTTTTTTTTTTGTACAAAACATTTATAAAACATTAAACGAGTCATCACAGTGGCACGAGTACATGTCGCTCAGCCAACATACGTACACGCACCTTACCATGTACTTGATATTCAGAGTATTATCTAGAAGCGGAGTAATTGTAATATAACAACCATAACGAAAATCACATCTAAAAATAACTAGTGGTCCATACAAAAGAGCCATATCTGTCTAACAGTTTAAGGTTTACATTTACCCATAGTTACAAAAGAATGGCTACACAAAAGAATATGTGACACCTACGTCACTAGCCATATACAAAATACCCCAAAGGAGTGAACTCCATAGTCCAACTCAATACGACTGTCGCGGAGAGCTTCAATCGTAGTATCCCAAATACGCAGCTACAGGGTCTTCCTCAAAGTCAGGTGTACCTGCAATCACAGGAACTACATCTATACGGTTGTGGGGGTTTGCCACATCTGTATAGGTGGAATTATGAGTCCACCATCTTAGCATAAATAATTACACTAAGACCTCAGAAGTATACTATTCACTGAGTTTTCGCAAAGAACCAACTTTTCATTTTTTAGTCGTGCGAACACTATAACAGCTACCAATTTTATAAACTTTTGTTTGAAAAATCCCCATAGCTGATATAGCAAACACCGACTAATAGAAAACATTTAAATACTCTGGGCAGCTAGTATTATACGAAAAAGTTTCGTTATAGAACACAATGGCATTTAAATCATGCAACCATCCGATACCAATATACATAAGTTCTTTTTCTATCAAGAGTTTTATGCATACTAATACGTCTAGCAAAACTACAATATACTTTCATAAAAACATCACACAATCCGATACCAATATACATAAGTTCTTTTTCTATCAAGACTCTTATGCATACTAATACGTCTAGCAAAACTACAATATATTTTCATAAAAACATCACACAATTTAAACAATGCTATGCATGCTCATGATAGTTTTTTTGTTCATTATGAGCCTCACGCTCTCTTCGTTATTATGAGCCTCACGCTCTTTTCTTTATTATGAGCCTCACGCTCTCTTCATTATTATGAGCCTCACGCTCTCTTCTTTATTATGAGCCTCACGCTCTCTTCATTATTATGAGCCTCACGCTCTCTTCATTATTATGAGCCTCACGCTCTCTTCTTTATTATGTGTTCGTGCTTTATGCTTTACAACTCAAACTCTATACTCCTATTCTTTACGAATCATGCTTTCTTCAAATACATTAAACCAACCAACATGAAATTTTTCATCATCTTCCTTTGCATAATTAAAATCCCAACCGCGGTACATATTCAGAGACTTTAAATCAATTCAAAACCTTTCATTCATGCATCATTTCCTAACATCATTGATATTTCAACATAATTGAAACTATTTAAAACATTCAAAGCATACATGTTAACATATCATCGGTTCAGTAGAAAATCATCTATCATTTGCATTTCTATAAAATACAAAAATATATTTTCTCAGTGAGTAGAATACTCACCTCGACTGCTTGCACACCAACACTAACAAGTCCTAGGCTCACTCCCCCAAAGTGCCGCTGAATACAACATATTGCACCCATTTAGTTTCCATCCAATAATTACACTACCTCATGAATCGTTTAAGGACTATTTTACTCGACAGTTGCTTAAACTCATACTTAACAGTATTCCTAGGCTTATAAATAAAACCCCAATTTTATTCAAGTTACTACATTAAAACCTAACCCCATGAATATTTATTCCTACAAAACCCATGGTTAATGTGAGATTAATCATCACTATCACCCACAAATTAATAATCCAATTTTTAAATAATTAAAAACTTCAAGTTAATCTAGTCTATCAACTTAGGGTTTTCCAAACTTAGCCCCAATAACAATTATTCTAAACACAATCACATTTACTAAAAGTTAATCTCTTAAAACCCACAAATATCAAATACCCAAAATTAAGGTTCAAGGAAAAACTTACCCAAATTCACCAAACTCCAACCCGAAGTTTGGCTAGCCTCAAGTAAGCTCCAATAAGCTCAAACACCTAAAAGATATAAAGGATTAAAATTATATTTAGGATTTTATCTAAAAATTACGAAATTATGAGTTTAGTGTTTTACCTTAAAACAATCGGTACGAACGTAGATCCGAGTGCAAGGATTACGTTTTCAAAAACGGATTGAAGATTCGACCGTTGGATCTTCGTAGATCGCAAATTTTGTATAATAAGTGTTTAAGGGAATTAGCTCCCTGTTCCTTCTTTTTTTTTTTTCTTCTTGCCGCAGACGGGGATGGGGCTACTGTCTCATCCCTGTTTCTCCCCTTTAAGTGAGGCGCACATGCGCCTCACGTTGTTACTATTTTTTTTTTTTTTGGAACCGAAGGGACAAGCCCTTCAGTTCATGTGTGGCCGTACGGCCTTTCAACTGAAAGGCCGTGCGGCCCAGCTGGTATATATATATATATATATAAAATATTTATTTATTATTTTATTTATACATTTATTTATTTATTCAATTTGCAATTCCTAATTCTTTTAAACTTAAAAATATTCTCTTACATTTTATTTTCATAGTCACAATTTACAAGTCTATAAGATCAAAAATGAATTTTGTTTTATTTTACCACCCGAGGTAGACTTATTTTTATTTTTCATCCTAATAAACCCATTAAATATTTCTAGGGCGTTACATCATTCCCTCCTAATAAAAATTTCGTCCTCAAAATTTGGATATTAGACCGCTATACGATCATGCAAACATGAACTTCTAGAGAATCTAACGCTCAATCGTTATGAATCGAAAAATCATACCTGGGTTCACTCAAACAAGTGGGGATATTTATCCAGCATCTGCTGTTCAAGTTCCCACGAAGCTTCCTCAACTCCGTGATTCCGCCATAAAACTTTCACTAGCGGGATTGTCTTGGTTCTCAATTGTTGTTCCTTGTGATCTAAAATTTGTACGGGCAATTCCTCATATGTCAAGTTAGGCTGAATATCTAGAGGCTCGTGATTAATCACCTGTGATGGATCGTATATACACTTCCGCAGCTGAGAAACGTGAAAAACATCGTGAATGCCCACCAGATTAGGAGGCATTTCGATCTTGTATGCCACAGAACTTACCTGCTTCAACACCTTGAATGGTCCAACATACCTTGGACTGAGCTTGCCCTTGTTGCCAAAACGGAATACATTCCGTATTGGTGACACCTTTAGATACACAAGGTCCCCCACAACAAATTTTAACTCACGACGTCGCTTATCCGCATAGCTTTTCTGTCGACTTTGCGCAGTAAGCATGCGCTTCCAGATCAGTGCTATCTTTTCTTTCATCATTTGCACTAATTCTGGCCCCAATAACTGTCTCTCACCTACATCATCCCAATACAGAGGCGATTGACATTTGCGCCCATACAACGCCTCATAGGGTGCCATTCTAATAGTTGCCTAAAAACTATTATTATAGGCAAATTCTACTAAAGGCAAATGGCGTATCCAGCTCTCCTTGAAATCCAACACGCACAACCTAAGCATATCCTCAAGAGTTTGAATGGTTCTCTCGGATTGGCCGTCGGTTTGCGGATGGTAGGCTGTGCTAAAGTTCAGCTTTGTATCCATAGCACTCTGTAGCTTCTCCCAAAACCTCGAAGTAAACCGTGGATCACGGTCCGACACAATGGAGACAGGCACTCAATGTAGTCTCACAATCTCCCGTACATACAAATCTGCTAGCTTTTCCATCGAATATGTGATCTTGATGGGAAGAAAATGTGCACTCTTTGTCAACCTGTCAACAATAACCCATATAGCATCTTGTCCGCTTGGTGTTCTTGGAAGGCCCACTACAAAGTCCATAGAGATCTGATCCCACTTCCACATAGGCACCTCAAGTTTTTTAAGTAGCCCTGCTGGCCTTTGATGTTCAGCTTTAACAAGCTGGCAAGAATGGCACTGTGCAACATACTCTGCAATATCCTTCTTCATGCCACGCCACCAAAATCTCTTCTTCAAGTCTTGATACATCTTGTTATTGCCTGGGTGGACATTGTAGCGTGTCTGGTGCGCTTCATCCAGAATATCCCTCCTCAACTCAGTATCACAAGGGATGACTGTTTTCCCACTGCTGGTCTTCAAAGTCCCATTTTCCGTGAGATAGAACCCATTTACCTCTCCTTGCTTGCCCCTAACCCTGAGATCTTGTAACTCAGGGTCGCTTTCTTGTGCCATTCTGATTCTTTCAATACTCATAGGCTCTACCACAAGTGCTGTCATAATAGGAGGTCCACCTGTCATCACTTCGTCCATCTATACAAGGGCGAACTGCTGGGATAGCTCTCCCATAATTTCTTCTGGATCAGTCTCTTCTTCTTGATACTTCCTACTCAATGCATCAGCCACTACATTACCTTTAGCTGGATGGTAAAACACTTTGCTATCATAGTTCTTCAAGACTTCGAGCCATCTCCTTTGCCTCATATTTAAGTCTCTCTGTGTGAAAAAGTATTTGAGACTTTGGTGATCGGTGTGAATTTCGCACTTCTCTCCATAGAGATAATGTCTCCATATTTTTAATGCGTAGACCACTGCTGCCAACTCTAAGTCATGAGTAGGGTAATTCTTTTCATGTTCCTTCAGCTGTCTTGAAGCATAGGCCACAACCCGGCCTTGTTGCATAAGAACACATCCTAAGCCTTTCTTCGAAGCATCCGTATAAACCACATATCCAACTGACTCCATAGGCAATGTCAACACTGGTGCGGTAACCAATTTGCGCTTCAACTTCTGAAAACTGGCTTCACATTTATCACTCCATATGAATGGGACATTCTTCCTTGTAAGAGCAGTGAGTGGCCTTGACAATGAAGAAAACCCCTCAATAAACCTCCTGTAATACCCTGCTAAGCCCAAGAAACTACGGATTTCCCGTACACTAGTTGGCCTTTCCCATTCCACAACTGCTTGTACTTTGGCCGGATCAACTGCTAGGCCATCCTTGCTTACAACATGGCCCAAAAATGCTACTTCTTCAAGCCAAAATTCACACTTCTTGAATTTGGCAAATAGTTTCTTTTCACGCAGCTTCTCCAACACAATCCTCAAGTGTTCCTCATGCTACGCACGATTGGCCGAATAAATCAATATGTCATCAATAAATACCACCACAAAAGAATCTAAGTATTCGTGGAACACCCGATTCATTAAATCCATAAACACCGAAGGAGCATTAGTCAATCCGAAAGGCATTACCAAGAATTCAAAATGGCCATACCTCGTTCGAATCGCTGTCTTGGGAATATCTTCTTCTCTTACCTTTAACTGGTGATATCCCGAAAGAAGATCTATCTTTGAGAATATTGAGGCTCCCTTGAGTTGATCAAATAAGTCAGCAATCCTTGGTAAGGGGTACTTATTTTTTATAGTAACCCTATTCAACTCCCGGTAGTCTATACACATCCGCATGGATCCATCCTTTTTTTTCACAAATAACACTGGAGCTCCCCAGGGTGATACACTTGGGCGGATGAAGCCCCGATCAAGCAACTCTTGAAGCTGCTCTTTCAACTCCCTTAACTCTGTCGGTGCCATATGGTAAGGTGCCTTGTGAATAGGCTGCGTTCCCAGCACTAAGTCAATAGAGAACTCCACTTCACGGTCTGGAGGCAAACCCGTGATTTCAGAAAAAACATCTGAATAGTGACATACTACTGGAATCTCTTCCAACCTTGCCTTAGTCTCTGGCTTAGCTTGTATATACGCCAAGTAAGCCTGTGCTCCATCTTTGACATTTTTGATCGCTTGAACGGCGGAGAGAAGTGGCGGAGAAGATCGCACTTTAGATCCACAATATGTGAATTCTTCCATGCCATGAGGTCGAAAAATAATTTCTTTCCTACGGCAATCCATGTTGGCATTATACTTCGATAGCCGGTCCATTCCCAAAATGACATCGAAGCCCATCATGCCAAACACCGCTAATTTCGCCGATAAAACTCTCCCTTTGATAACAATAGGACAATTGCCCACATACTTCTTACAAGTGACAACGTCACCGACAGGGGTGGCCACACATATATTATGCTCTAATGGTTCAGTGCTCACTTTACATAACTTCACATATGATGAGGAAATAAACGAGTGCGAAGCACCCGGGTCAAACAACGCACAAGCAACTCTACCAAACAAAGGAATCGTACATGTGACTACATCAGTGGCGTTGTCCTCGGGTAGGACATTCTCTGGGGTGATAGCATACACCCGAGCTGGAGCTGCAGGCCTAGGCTGATTGACGCTAGCCTGAGACCCTTGTCCTCTGTTCCCATCCGCTTGGGTACATTCTCTAGCAAAGTGGCCAGGCTTGCCACACTTGTAAAATACCCCTAACCCAAATCTGCACTCCCCCATATGCGGTTTCCCGCACCTTCTGCATCTTTGAGGACTGCCACTACCCTGACTAACATAGGTGGTATTCCTTCCCTGTGATCCGGAACTACTGCTCGTAGCTTGCTTCTTGATCGGTGGTGCAGAGGAAGTCCCAGAGGACATTAACCGCTTCCGGCTAAAGTATTCTGCAGCCGCTGTCTTGATCCCCTTTTCTGCAATGGTGGCGACATGCACCATCTCTGAATAATCAGCCACCTTTACAAAGATGATTCGCTCAAGGAGTCGTGGCACTAAGCCACCTCGGAACTTCTCCACCTTGGTCTCTTCATCAGGAATGAGATATGTGGCATACCTTGATAGCTTCAGAAATTCTGCCGAATATTGCTCTACGGACATGGATCCCTGTTTGAGTTCTAAGAAGTCCCTTGCACATTGTTGCTTTTGAGCAAGTGGGAAGAAACGATCATTAAACTCTCGCTTGAAACGCCCCCATGGAATGGGAACTCCTTGTCCAAGTTCTATCACAAGGTGCAGTCTCTTAGATTTCCACCACTGTTGTGCTTCACTACGGAATACAAGACCAACGTACTCAACTTTTTGCTCGTTGGTACACTTAGCCGTTTCAGCTAATCCCTCATAAGAGGTAAGCCAATCATCCGCAGCAATGGCTCCCTCATTTCCCTGAAACTCAGGAGGACGAAGTTTGAGAAAGTCGGCTGGTGTACAACCCTCAACTGGAGCTCACTCAGCTGCTCTAGGTGCAGCAGCCATAAGAGCTTCCCAAAATAGCCCAAAGTCAGGCATCTGGAGGGGAGGAGGCGGAGGAGGAGGTGGAGGAGGAGGTGGGGGTGCTTCACCGCCACCTCCATGTACCGATCCTTCATCTCTATAGCGACGTGGGGGCCTACGTTGCCTAGGAAGCATATTCTTGTCTGCATAATGAAATGCCACATAAAAACACAACACAAGGAATATTAAACACATCATAATATCCTTAAAATGCACACAAGAATCCTAAGATTTTCTTTTTATCAGTGTTAAAGCCTTTCGAATCCTAAGGCTCCTTCGTTACACTTAGACTCTAACACAACCCTAGGTTTCCGCTTTTCAGCTTTTCTAACCAACCCTAGAGCTAACCGCTCTGATACCATTAGCTGTGACGACCCGTTTTTTTTTTTTTTTTTTGTACAAAACATTTATAAAACATTAAACGAGTCATCACAGTGGCACGACTACATGTCGCTCAGCCAACATACGTACACGCTCCTTACCATGTACTTGATATTCAGAGTATTATCTAGAAGCAGAGTAATTGTAATATAACAACCATAACGGAAAGCACATCTAAAAATAACTAGTGGTCCATACAAAAGAGCCATATCTGTCTAACAGTTTAAGGTTTACATTTACCCATAGTTACAAAAGAATGGCTACACAAAAGAATATGTGACACCTACGTCACTAGCCATATACAAAATACCCCAAAGGAGTGAACTCCATAGTCCAAGTCAATACGACTGTCGCGGAGAGCTTCAATCGTAGTATCCCAAATACGCAGCTACAGGGTCTTCCTCAAAGTCAGGTGTACCTGTAGTCACAGGAACTACATCTATACGGTTGTAGGGGTTTGCCACATCCGTATAGGTGGAATTATGAGCCCACCATCTTAGCATAAATAATTACACTAAGACCTCAGAGGTATACTATTCACTGAGTTTTCGCAAAGAACCAACTTTTCATTTTTTAGTCGTGCGAACACTATAACAGCTACCAATTTTATAAACTTTTGTTTGAAAAATCCCCATAGCTGATATAGCAAACATCGACTAATAGAAAACATTTAAATACTCTGGGCAGCTAGTATTATACGAAAAAGTTTTGTTATAGAACACAATGGCATTTAAATCATGCAACCATCCGATACCAATATACATAAGTTCTTTTTCTATCAAGACTTTTATGCATACTAATACGTCTAGCAAAACTACAATATACTTTCATAAAAACATCACACAATCCGATACCAATATACATAAGTTCTTTTTCTATCAAGACTCTTATGCATACTAATACGTCTAGCAAAACTACAATATATTTTCATAAAAACATCACACAATTTAAACAATGCTATGCATGCTCATGATAGTCTTTTTGTTCATTATGAGCCTCACGCTCTCTTCGTTATTATGAGCCTCACGCTCTTTTCTTTATTATGAGCCTCACGCTCTCTTCATTATTATGAGCCTCACGCTCTCTTCTTTATTATGTGTTCATGCTTTATGCTTTACAACTCAAACTCTATACTCCTATTCTTTACAAATCATGCTTTCTTCAAATACATTAAACTAATCAACATGAAATTTTTCATCATCTTCCTTTGCATAATTAAAATCCCAACCGCAGTACATATTCAGAGACTTTAAATCAATTCAAAACCTTTCATTCATGCATCATTTCCTAACATCATTGATATTTCAACATAATTGAAACTATTTACAACATTCAAAGCATACATGTTAACATATCGTCGGTTCAGTAGAAAATCATCTATCATTTGCATTTCTATAAAATACAAAAATATATTTTCTCAGTGAGTAGAATACTCACCTCGACTGCTTGCACACCAACACTAACAAGTCCTAGGCTCACTCCCCCAAAGTGCCGCTGAATACAACATATTGCACCCATTTAGTTTCCATCCAATAATTACACTACCTCATGAATCGTTTAAGGACTATTTTACTCGACAGTTGCTTAAACTCATACTTAACAGTATTCCTAGGCTTATAAATAAAACCCCAATTTTATTCAAGTTACTACATTAAAACCTAACCCCATGAATATTTATTCCTACAAAACCCATGGTTAATGTGAGATTAATCATCACTATCACCCACAATTTACCCACAAATTAATAATCCAATTTTTAAATAATTAAAAACTTCAAGTTAATCTAGTCTATCAACTTAGGGTTTTCCAAACTTAGCCCCAATAACAATTATTCTAAACACAATCACATTTACTAAAAGTTAATCTCTTAAAACCCACAAATATCAAATACCCAAAATTAAGGTTCAAGGAAAAACTTACCCAAATTCACCAAACTCCAACCCGAAGTTTGGCTAGCCTCAAGTAAGCTCCAATAAGCTCAAACACCTAAAGGATATAAAGGATTAAAATTATATTTAGGATTTTATCTAAAAATTACGAAATTATGAGTTTAGTGTTTTACCTTAAAACAATCGGTAAGAACGTAGATCCGAGTGCAAGGATCACGTTTTCAAAAACGGATTGAAGATCCGACCGTTGGATCTTCGTAGATCGCAAATTTTGTATAATAAGTGTTTAAGGGAATTAGCTCCCTATTCCTTCTTTTTTTTTTCTTCTTGCCGCAGACAGGGATGAGGCTACTGTCTCATCCCTGTTTCTCCCCTTTAAGTGAGGCGCACATGCGCCTCACGTTGTCACTATTTTTTTTTTTTTTTTTTTTTTTTTTTTTTTGGAACCGAAGGGCCAAGCCCTTCAGTTCATGTGTGGCCGTATGGCCTTTCAACTGAAAGGCCGTGCGGCCCAGCTGGTATATATATATATATAAAATATTTATTTATTATTTTATTTATATATTTATTTATTTATTCAATTTGCAATTCCTAATTCTTTTAAACTTAAAAATATTCTCTTACATTTTATTTTCATAGTCACAATTTACAAGTCTATAAGATCAAAAATGAATTTTGTTTTATTTTACCACCCGAAGTAGACTTATTTTTATTTTTCATCCTAATAAACCCATTAAATATTTTTAGGGCCTTACAAATACAAATAAGTATATTAGGGAAAATATAATAACTATAATATTATTTGACGACAACGTAAATATAAATATGGAGATTCTTTAAAAGATGAATCAAGGGATTCGTCGACAGTCTCTTCTTTCCTTCATTCCCTTGATGGATGTTGACAACTAGGTAGATATTTGTATTCTTCAAATATTTTGTACGATTCTTTCCATTCTCTGGCTGATCTTATTCAAGAAATAATTTTCAAATCTTGTGTCTAATTTTCTCCTGCATTAGGTTTAGACTAAAACAACATAATCTATGAACTTGGTCTAGCCTTTAAGTAAATTATCATGGCTCCACCACCTGCATGATCAGCTGCCTTGAAAGGTTGACCCGGAAGAAGCTGTACATGCTACTATGGACAACCTCGTGGGTAGGGTCAATGCCCAATGGTTTGGATTGGACGGGCGGATTGTAGGCTGACATGCCACCGAACATAACACAGACCTGGTGGCTTCTTCTTTTGAGCTCAGGTGGCGGTAGTAGGCAACGTCTTTTGGAATACTTCTTTTTTATTATTACTTTTGTGTGTAACACGCAACTGATGCAATCAGGGCCTTATAAATATAGATTGGCCACGCCTTAATCGGAAATTCACAGCAAACATATCTTCAAGACTCAAGAGCGCTTTTGACTTTTGATCATTCCTTCACTCCCATTCAATTTTCAAGAAATGGCAGAACGACTTCTCTTCCGCACTGCCGAGCGAATCATTGAGAGTTTGGGCTCACTGGCTGCCAAAGAGATCGGACTGCTATGGGGTATCCAAGATGAGCTTCAAAGTCTGATGAACACCGTTTCAACAATCAAAGCTGTGCTTCTGGATGCGGAAGACAAACAGGCCGACTTCAGGAAACCATGCAGTCAAAGGTTGGCTCGGAAAGCTAGAAGATGCAGTTTATCAAGCGGATGACTTGTTGGATGCTTTTTCCACTGAAGCTCTACGAAGGGAAATAATGACCTATTATAAGAAGGCCAAACAAGTACGCATTTTCTTTTCCAAATCAAACCAGCTTGCCTATCATCTTACAATGGGTCATAAGATTAAGGCGATTAGAGAGAGGTTAGACGCCATCGACGCCGATAGGGAGAGATTCCACTTGGAGGTACGACATGTGGAGACACGAGTCGGGAAAAGAGAGGTATAACACTTATTCTTTTGTACCTGCTGAAGAAGTTGTTGGCTGAGAGGTTGATAAGAAGACAGTTATAAACCGTCTGGTCAACCCCAAAGTTGCAGAGAATGTTTCAATCCTCCCAATTGTTGGCATCGGTGGATTAGGAAAGACTACACTGGCTCAATTCATATTCAATGATGAGCAAATCAAAAAGCATTTTCAACTCAAAATGTGGGTATATGTTTCTGATACCTTTGAGGTTAAAAATATTTCTGAAAAAATCTTAGAATCTGCAACAAACATGAAATAAGCAACTTTTGAAATGAATACACTCGTAAACTATCTTCGAAAAGAAATCGATGGAAAGAAATACTTCCTCGTGTTGGATAATGTGTGGAATGAGGATCATGAAAAATGGTTTGGCTTGAAAAGATTGTTGATGGGGGGTGCAAGAGGCAGTAGAATATTAGTAACTACCCGCAATGAAAGCGTAACAAGGATTACCAGCACAATTCAATCATATTTCTTAGGGGGTTTAGACGAACACGCATCATGGTCTTTGTTTAAGCAAATGGCATTTGAGAAAGGACAAGAGCCAGAGGAGAATTCAAGCATCGTAGCAATTGGGAGGGAGATCCTAGGGAAGTGGTCAAGTGTCCCTCTGGCCATAAGGACAATTGGAAGTTTACTACGCTCCAAAAATTTAGAAACAGAGTGGTTGTCTTTTAAGAACAATGAACTCTCAAAAATATCTTAGAAAGAAAATGACATCTTACCAACTTTGAAACTGAGTTATGATCATCTTCCTTCAGAGATGAAGCACTGCTTTGCTTATTGTAGTTTATTTCCAAAGGACTACCGGATTCGTAAATCAAGACTGATTCATCTTTGGATAGCACAAGGGTTCATCAAGTTAACAGATAAAAACCAATGCTTGGAAGATGTTGGTCATGAGTATTTTATGGATTTACTATGGAGATCATTCTTTCAAGAGGCTGAAATGGATGAGTTTGGTAACATAGTTCGATGCAAAATACATGACCTCATGCATGATCTAGCCATTTCAATGGCAAGATCATTGATCACCACATTAGATGATAAGGAGAGAAACGTTGATGAAAAACTTGTCATGTATCAGCTGGTTACCATAAAAATATTTCATCTGTAGTTCCAAATTTATTGTATAAAGCAAGTAGGATACGAATATTTCTTTGCCTCGATGATGGTTACGTTGACCCATCGAGGAGAAGTATTGATTGTAAGGCAATTTTTTCAAGTTTTATGTTCTTGCGCGTGTTGAATCTGCATCACAAATATCTTGATCTTGTACCGAGCTCTATCGGGAGGTTGAAGCATTTAAGATATCTTGATCTTTTTGGAAACGACAATATCAAGAAGCTACCCGGTTCTATAACCAGGTTGCATAATTTGCAAACCCTAAGACTCTCTAATTATTGGAAACTAGAAGAATTGCCGAGAGACATTAAAAAATTAATCAACCTCAGGCATCTTGAGATAGATGAATGTTATAGTTTGACTTATATGCCAAGTGGATTGGGACAACTAACTAATCTTCAGACTTTATCAAGATTTGTGGTCAACTCGAGCTCCCTATCCAAGCATAGCGATCGATGTGGGTTAAAAGAACTAAGTGGACTGAATAACCTGAGAGGAAAGTTAGAGATTAGAAATTTGAGACATGGGAAAGATGTTGCGTCAGTATGTAAGGCTGCAAATTTAAAGGAGAAACAACATCTTCATGCTTTGCATTTACAATGGAGTACTAAAGGAAGTGTCAATGTTTCTGACGTTGTTGAGGATGAAATGTCATTTGAAGGCCTCCAACCACACCCAAATCTGAAACATCTTCCTTTATTTAGGTGTCCAGGTTCAAGGCTTCCGAGTTGGCTTTCGTTACTCACAAATCTTGTTAGATTTGAATTATTTAGGTGTAAGAATTGCCAATTTCTGCCACCATTGAGTCAACTACCTTCTCTCAAGTATCTTCTTCTTGAGTGGTTGGATGATATTCAGTACATATCAGACGATGGTGATAGCAATGAGTTTTCTTCATCTTCTTCGGCGCCAGTACCATTTTTTCCATCTCTCAAGCAAATGAGTCTCTTGTGTTGCCCTAATCTCAAGGGGTGGTGGAGGAGGAGGGATTCTTTTATGGAGGTCAATAGTGATAGTGATTATTCTGATGAAATAACAACAGTAAAAGCGATGACGGAGCATTGTTTACTCCCTTCATTTCCTCGTCTTTCAACATTATCCATCTCATTTTGCCCTATGTTGACTTCAATGCCAATGTTTCTACATCTTGAAGGAGAGTTGCTACTGTGGAATGCTAGCTCAAAGCCACTTCAACAGACAATGATGATGAATATGGTAGCACTGCAAAGCTCATCGTCAACAACAATAGCCTCCTCTTCATTCACTCCTCTCTCAAAATTGAAGTCTATAAGACTGTATTCGATTGCGGATCTAGAAACTTTGCCACTGCAGAGCCTCACTTCTCTTGAGTCTTTGACGATATCTGATTGCTATTGGCTAAAGTCTCTCTCCCCAAGTATACAACATTTCACTGCCCTTCAATACCTTGTTCTTGATTATTGTTTTGAGCTTGAGCCTTACAATATTGGATTTCCATAGATGAGGATGGATGCAAAGGCAAGGCCTTACGAGCCTCCTCTCTCTTCACTTCTCAAGACTCCAAAATTGCAAATGCTTGAAATTAGTCACTGCTTGAGTTTGGCATCGCTACCTGAAGGAATTGGCAGGCTAACGTCTTTGCAAAGGCTAAAAATTGAGGACTGTCCTATCTTATTGCAAAGATGCAAGAGAGGAACAGGTGAGGATTGGGCCAAGATTGCTCACATCCCAGAGTTAGACTTACGGTATCCGCCTCGGTAAGAAGAAAATTCAAGCATCCATGCATCTTCGACTCATGTTTCAGGTATATTACTCATCATTTATTTGAATCATTCATAGAAGAACAAGGGACAGAGATTTAGAGCATTTTCAAAATATGGGCCCTACATACATGATTTTTCACATATTAAGAGCAATATTTAGTTTTTTTTTTTTTTTTTTTAATTTCGTTTCTTCATTTCTAAGGATGTATAGTTTTGAACAAATAGAGTTGATGAGGTGATGTATTATGGGTACTTTATTTCTCATTGTGTTAGTAGAGTGAAAATTGGCACTTGATGAAACTCGAGCAAATATTGTGCAGGAAATCCTATCTGGCAACAGCACTGTAGGAGCTACCTTTCCGCACGGGTATTCATTTGGTTTAATTCTTTGTTACAAATAAGCTTCCCACGTGTCACTCTATCTAAAAATAATCAATTAAAAGATTTGGCACTCAAATAATTCCATTCTAAATATCAATGCCTATTATTGGTTAATTAGCTGAGTTTGAAATAAAAGAAGAGTGATATATTGTATTGGCTCAGCCCTTTAGAGTTTACATTTGCATGATTTTAGGCATGCATTGCAGTTTATGCTCCAACTTTACTAGATATCTCTCACCTTTAATTCAACTAATTAAGTGGAAATTGTTCCTAAACATTATATTATCATTTTTCTTCTAACTTTTATATGTTGGTTGCCTTAGTTTAAGACAATAGGTTGATGTTAATGCTTATAGCATACAAAAAATTCAAGGGCTTCTCATATTTCAGGTGGTTTATTTTTGGCTCTGTTGGAACTCCTAACAACACAATCTGTTTTTCATCTACAAATATAGGTGAGTGATTTTCACTTTAGTAAATATCTCATTTGGACGGGTTCCTTTCATTTTTGCGTTCTATGTAGAGTTTAAATGTCTATTTGGATCAAAGTGCTTCTTTTCTTAGAACGATTTTTATTTGCATTATTATTTTTGAGCTATTTTTTCTTTTGCTCCTTTGGGTTTCTGAATTCAGATTAAATACATATGCTTGGATAAATCATCTCACTTCCTCAACACTTAGAGGTGATTATCTATTTTCTTGCTTTCTTCTCTCATATTCATAAAAAATTTACTGTATACACGATTCTTCAAAAATTAGGAGAAACAGTAAGTGAATTACTTCTTTTTTTCTTCATTTCTAATCATACACGGTTTTGCATTAACAGAGTTGATGAAATGATGTACCAGGGTATTTCATTTTCCATTGTGTAAGCAGAGAAAAAACTGGCACTAAGTGATATTGGATTAAATATTGTGGGGAGGCTCAAATCATTGTAATTATTGGTATTCATTTGGTTCAATTCTCTGTTACACAAAAGCTTCGAATATGTCATTTTGTCTTCAAATAATCAATTAAAAGATCTGGCAGTTGAATGATTCCACTCTAAATATCAATTCCTAATGTTGTTTAATTAGATTAGATTGAAATAAAAACACAATGAGATATTAGATTGGTTCACCCTTTAGAGTTTAGATGTGCACAATTTTTGGGATGCATTTCACTTTGTGCTCCAGTTTGACTGGACTTTTTCTCATTAATTCAAATAGAATTTTCAATTAAATGGAGATTGTGCCTAAAGTTTATAGTAGGATTATATTTTGATCTTCTAACTTCTATGTCATTTATTATAGGCTAGGTTGCCTTAGTTTAAGACCATAAGTTGATGTTCAAGAGTTTCTTATTTTTCAGGTGGTTTACTTTCAGCATTTTAGAAGCTCCTACAGGCTACAACCCAATCTGTTATACATCTCCAGATACAAGTGATTACTGTTACAACCAATATAGATGGCATATTAGTGAAAGCCTTTCTTTGGTGAAGCTATTATCTCTATACAAATTAGCAACAGCAAATTATGCCTTTACTGCTCTATATATTTTAAGAACATGAACTTTGTGGTTTACACTTCTCCCAGTGGATATTACTTCCAAGTACAATAATGTATTTTTTTTCTTCATATTATTTAATGATAAGTTTATTTCTTACTTACGAGGTAATGTAGAAGTTGTTTCCACAATTTTGTACAGTTGCACTCCATTTACTTTTACTTTTACTGTATAGTTTTTACTTCTTGTAGTACAGTTTTACAGGTTTTGATAAAATGATGAAATATATCTGCTGTACATACTTAATCGTGTGTTTTATCATTCATTATGACTTTTATCACCAAGTGGACTTTTAGTGCAGATCCACCACATACAATACTCCATATGCCAGCTCTGCCTCCTACAATGGTAAGACATGCAAAAAAAATATGCGAGAAGGAATTGATTTTAAATGTTATCCATACTTTTCATCGTATTTTTCTTTCTTTCTTTCTTCCAAGAAATTTTGTGATCCTAATTGTCACTCTTTCATGCAGAATCAAGGTAATATTGTGAAATTGAGGAAGAAAGAAGGAGATAAGGTCAGTTATACCAAAAGTTTCATATAATTCTTAGAGTTTAAAGCTAAGTTATGTTCAGCTTAATGTTCTTAAAGATAACTGTTGAAAAATAAATCCTTCCTCTTGATGTAGTGGGGATCAATTTGTTAACTTCATTAGTGAATTTGTGTCATCCTGACCGTTGATTTAATCTAACAGATAGAGGTGGGTGATGTACTATGCAAAATGGAGACTGACAAAGCTACTCTTGAGTTTGATTGTCTTGAAGAGGGGTAATGTTTATTTTCTATGTTGCACACCAGTCATTGGAGAAAGACATTGTGTAGTACCAGTCATCACATCAGATGTTTGATTTGGCATTGACAAGAAGAATGTTTTCTTTATTGATTAGTCATCTTTCCCTTTATTTATTTTGCAAACACTTTCCTCTATATCCCTTTTATCCTTCTATCGTTTTTTTTTTCCAACTACAATATGTTGATTAGAACTACTTAAAGATAGCAAAATCTGATCCATCCTAAAATGCTTTATGCATTGGTTCTTGTACGGGTTAAATTCTGCAGATTTCTGGCTACGATTTTGGCACCTGAAGGTTCAAAGGATGTACCTGTTGGACAACCTATTGCAATAACGGTAAGCTGTGATAATCCTTTATCAACGGTTTCCTTTTGTTTTCATGGAAAGCCATCTACCGTTGATTTCAATGTAGGGGACATATTTCATTTTGTAAAGATATTGGAAAACATTTTGGGAAAATTATAATTATTTTGAATTCTGTTTGTTCAAAATTCTTTTGTCTCTCCTCCTCCTTTCTTATTTTAGTTTTAGGCTACAATTAGAACTTATTTTATTAATTTATATGCAAAAGGTAAAGATTGTTCAAGTACTATGCTTTTACAGTATCTGATATCTTTTAAAATCTGTTTTTTTATCAGATATCTTCTAGAAACTTTTTTTTTTTTTTAAAAAAAAATGGTGTTGACCTCAATTCTTAATATGCGACACTAAGGTTTCAATGTCTTTCTTTGTTTCAGTATTTACCATTCAGATACTTAAATTGTTGTAAAAACTAACTTTTGTGGGTTTACTAGGTTGAGGATCCAGATGATATCCAAAATGTCACTGCTACTATGGCAGGTGGATCTGAGGTCAGAGAGGACAAATCCTCAAATCTGAATGTGAAACATAAGGACAAGGTGCCAGCATTATCCCTCATATTGTTCTTAACACGCCAGCATTATCTCGGCCCCAACTATGGTAAGGAAGATAGTATATCGTTTTCTGCTCAGATTATTGTGCAAAGTTTTCTTCCTCTGGTAGATGCTTAATGTTGCTTTTATATGTATACAAAGAATCAAGGAAACGTTGATTATTGGTCAGTTGTGTTTGATATAAGGTCTTAAATCTGCCAGTGTAACTACTTTTTGCTTCTGATTTGGTGGAGAGAGACAAGGTCATTTTTTTTAATGCTTAATGTTGCATTAAACGTCTTTTGATCATTTCCTCAAACTGACAGATAGAAGTGGGTGACGCAATATGTGAGATAGAGACAGGCAAAGCTACCCTTGAATTTGAATGTCTTGAAGAGTGGGTAATATTCTTTCCTTATGCTAGGTTTGTAGTTGTAGAGGTGATACTCAATATGAAAGTGACATAGCTCGTGTCTTAACATGATATTTATTTACTTGTAGTCTAGATCACCAACATGTTTATTACTTCTTTGCATGTCTACTCAATGTGAGGATGACATTGACAATGTTGTTAGACCTAGATTCTATGTGTCCATAATAGTGACTTTAATGAAGTTGAAATATATATAATCATGGCTTCAACCTTGAATTTACAACATTTGGTACTAATGGTAGTTCCAGTTTTTTCTTGTTGATGAAAAAATTCCTGAATTGTTATTGATGAAGCTCTCTATAGGTTTCTTTTTACACTTTTGCGTACATTTTTAAGTGGAATGTTGGCTGTAGGTACTTGGCTAAGATATTAGCACCTGAAGGTTTAAAGGATGTAGCTTTGGGACAACCTATTGCAGTAACAGTAAGTGTGATAATGCTTGTACAGTTGTATAACTTGCTTTTCACCTTAGCAACTTGCAGCTAATGGTATTATAGCTTCGTAGTAAGGCACCTGTAAGGGTGCAAATTGTTGCAGTCTGTACCTGTAAGGGCTGAGATTGTCGTGATCTAAGTTTTAATTTATCTTGTTGCAAGGTATGTTTATGGTAATTAGATTTGAGCAATGTTCTTTCTGTTTATGGTGCCTTTTTCTGTCTTGTGGATCTTGGAAGATTGTTAAAGAGACTACAATACCGCATTCGAGATTATTGCTGATGCCCAATATATATCTGATGGTTTAACAATGTTTTGTCTTGTCAAATTAAAAGAAAATGTGTAGGGCCAAGACTACTAAACATTCAATAATCTACACGACTATAATGTAAGTTAGGATCCTGAGAAAGGGATAAAGACTAAAATTGCTTTCATGAGAAGTCAGAGGTGGCAACTTATGGGGGACATTATAAGAATAAGATGGATAAGATGGTCTAGAGAAGATTATTGACTGCTCCGGACACACCCCAAGGTCAAGGGTAGAAGTCTAAGAGAACCACGGTCAATATTGACAAAAAAGTGTCTCCTACAATCAATCCTATGATCTTGTTTTACATTGAAAAATATAAAGAAAGAGGATTCTATCAATGATTCTTAGTAGGTGGGATAGATTTCATTGACTTGTCTTGACATGAACCATTTTATGTAGGCGAGGGAATTTGTATCAAAGTGGTACACACACCCCCTGAAGAAAAAAGTCTAATCCAAGTCTTAGGAGGAAGAATTAAAAACTCAACTGCTTTGTCGCATGAAAACTAATATTTTCTGCGAAAAATTACAAATTGGGTTTTTGCATGCCTCTTGTGTACTTCCCATCCACTTGGGCTACACCCTTTCAGACTTCGTTTAAAGTCTTATTATGTAATTTTTTTTTTGACAAAAACTTGCTTTTGTTTAGCATATTTATGAATAAAAAAGCTAGTAATTTTATGTTTATTAAGTATCATATATGGAGGACTATTTTTTTGTACAATAGTAGAAATCTCAGTCTGTCAAGTAGAAGTGTGGGGGTTCAATTCTTGAGAACAACCACTTCATGCTAAAATGCTAAAGATAAGAACCGTATACAAATTCTTCAAGTAGGACCAACACTTTGAAATGCTCTAAGAATCAAATCTGATCCACTGGTCTAGTGGAATTTGATATTGGTTGCATGACCTCGTTTGATATGATAAACAAGAAAAAGTAATGTATAAACTATGCAAATTTGAAACACAAATACATACACGCACATTTTGGGTAAATCACAGGTATAACATATTGTTTATGGTTATGGTTTCTCCCCTTTTTTTTTTTTTTTTTTTTTGCATAATAGGATGTTATAATATAGTTAGAATATAGGGAAGCGGAAGAAGGAGATGGTGGATGATATTGTGAGTTGGATATGACTGCAGAGGAAAGACCTTTAACCAAAGTGGAAAGATTGAGGAAGGAAAATATTTCTAGAGAGTTGGAGAGGATTACCTTCTTGAAGATTCAATAGAGTTGGAGGTAGAAGTCAAAGGCCTTCTGGTTAAGAGCATATTCCAGCAGAAAATTCTCATAGAAGAAATAACTCGTTGGAGTCTTTATTTGTCAACATGACTGTCTTTTGACTCTACATAAATAAAGGAACATATTGTGCATTTCTACATAGTTGTATTGTGAACAATATAATTAGAAACCAAAATTGGATGGCTTTTCATTCCTTTCGTTGATGCAGAGGAGAGAAATTGGTTGGAAAGAGACTTTGAGGAGAGTGAAGTGTTGGGAGTGGTAAGAGAATTCAATGGGGATAAGGCACCAGACCTGGTAGATTTTCTATGGCTTTTTTTTTCTAGAAGTGTTGGGAGGTATTAAAAGAGAACGTCATGAAAGTTTTAAGGAGTTTCATAGCCTAGGGAAGTTTCAAAAGAGCTTTAATGCTACTTTTGTTCCCCTCATCCCTAAGAAAGCCGGGGCAGTAGAGATTAAGGATTTCCGTTCCATTAGTTTAGTGGGTGATGTGTATAAAATTATTTCTAATTAAAGTCTTGGTGAATAGTTTGAAATCGGTTTGGGAAAGATTGTTTCAAGTTCACAGAATACGTTCATCTGTGGTGTCTCTTATGTTTTGAAGCGGTGTTGGGGCTGAAGATTAATTTGTCCAAATCAGAGATAGTTCCTTTAGGTGATGTGGGTGATTTAGAGGGTTTGGCTAGTATTCTTGGGTGTAGAGTGGCTTCTTTGCCGATTAAGAATTTGGGTCTTACTTTGGGAGCTTATTACAAGGCTTCTACTATTCAGAATGGCATCGTTGAGAAAATGGAACCTTGTTTGGAAAGATGGAAGAGGTTTTATCTATCTAAGGGAGGTAGGTTGGCTTTGATAAGAAGCACTCTTTCTAATCTGCCAAGATATTATTTGGCTCTCTTCCCTATTCCGGTAGGCGTGGCTAATAGACTTGAAAAACTTCAAAGGGATTTTTTATGGGGTGGACTTGGCGATGAGTTTAAGTTCCATTTATGAAGTGGTCGACAATTTGTACTTCAATCAAATCATGAGGATTGGGGGTAAAAGAAAAATCTGATTCAATTTAATCAAACTCTTTTGGAAAAGCGGTTGTGATGGTATGCTACGGAGAGAGAGGCTTTGTGGAGATCAGTGGTGGAACCTAAGTATGGGAGTTTAAGGGGAGGATGACGTTCTAAGGAGGTTGTGGGGCCCTTCAGAGTGGAAGTGTGGAAATGTATGAGGAGAGGGTGGGAAGTTTTATCTAAATTTGTTAGGTATAAGGTTGGGAGATGGATCAAAAGTGAGGTTTTGGCATGACTTGTGGTGTGAGGATCAACCCTTGAAGATTTCTTATCCGGACTTATTGAATATTGCATGTTATAAATATGCATGGGTGGCGGATCATATGCAGTTCCAAAATAGAATTTTTTATTGGAATATATTCTTTACCAGACCAGTGCATGATTGGGAGGTGGAAGTGGTCTCTTATTTTTTTGAGTTGTTGTATTCTCAAGGAGTAAGGCAAGGAGGTGAGTATCGTAATGCTCTGGAAGTTTGAAGGTTGGCTCATTTGTGTTTAATGTGGTGTATTTGGAGAGAGTGGAATGCAAGGAGCTTTGAAGATCGAGAGACTTCGTTGTTAGAGTTGTAAAATGTGTTGTTCTAATCCCTCTACACATTGATAGCAGCGTTCAATAGTCTGCTCGTTTACAATATTTTTGAGTATTTGATTTTTTCTTCGTCTTTTCCTCCATATTAGGGGCTTTCTCTTGTAGACTTTCTGTGTATTAGGGTTGTGCAACCTCTGGCATTTAGACACTATATTTGGCACCTATTTCTTTCCTTCCTTCTTTCATTGTTTTTCTTTTTCTCTTTTTTTTTTTTTAATTTTTTTTTTAGTGTGTGTGTGTTCTTAACTTGCAGTTGATAGTGTCAATTGGATTCAATACCTCTCTTTGTGAGGGTTCGCATCTTATATAGAAAATAGAATGATAATTACAATGCTGAAAATCAGCGGTTACATGATTCTAGGAAACCAAATAAGGCAAGAATAATTAACCTATAATTACAGAATATCTACAGCTGATATTAAGGCTAAATATATGTGCTGAATCATCAAATATATGCTTAGCTAACATCCCCCCTCAAATTGATGCCGGTTGATCAAGAAGCATCAATTTGCCCACAAGAAACTGATGACGCTGTCGGGTCATAGCCTTTGTGAAGACATCAGCAATCTGAAGATTAGTAGAAACATGAGGAAGAGATATAACACGAGTGTCTACAGCTTCCCGAATAGAATGACAGTCTACTTCAATATGCTTGGTACGCTCATGATAAACAGGATTAGCAGCGATTTGAATGGCACTAGTATTATCAGCATGAAGAGGAGTGGAATCAGATTGCGGAAAACCAAGTTCAGCCAAAAGCCCACGAAGCCAGACAATCTCAGAACAAGCAGCAGACATCGCCCGATATTCAGATTCAGTAGAAGATTTAGAAACTCGAGCTTGTTTCTTATTTTTCCAAGAGATCAAAGAATCACCAAGAAACATGTAA
This sequence comes from Alnus glutinosa, assembly GCF_958979055.1. Classification (NCBI taxonomy): domain Eukaryota; kingdom Viridiplantae; phylum Streptophyta; class Magnoliopsida; order Fagales; family Betulaceae; genus Alnus; species Alnus glutinosa. The sequence continues at coordinate 14,326,145 of NC_084895.1, read as the reverse complement.
CAACCTGTAACGGACCGCCGAGTATCAAGGCATCCGGCCCAATCTGCATCACTATAAGCAACAAGGTGAAGCGGAGAGCCAGCCAGAAAGAACAACCCACGACTAGGTGACCCCCGAAGATATCGAATAATACGGCGAACAGTAGCTAAATGAAGATGGCGTGGAGTTTGCAGAAATTGGCTAACCTGCTGGACAGCAAAGGAAATATCAGGCCTAGTAATAGTCAAATAGTTCAAGCTCCCTACCAACTGTCGGAACATAGTGGGATCAGCAAGAAGATCACTCTCCTCACTGCGAAATTTCACATTGACCTCCATAGGTGTGTCCACCGAAGGCGAATCCTGAAGACCCGCGAGCCCAATCAAATCATGGGTATATTTGCACTGATTCAAGAATATACCTGAAGAATCCGTGTGCACCTCCAAACCCAAAAAATACTTAAGAGGACCAAGATCTTTCATATGAAAAGAAGCTTGAAGATTCTGCTTGAGGTGGCCAATCAAAGTGGAATCAGTGCCAGTAATGACAATATCATCCACATATACAAGTAAGAGAACAAGACCAGTCGGAGTCTTGCACAAAAACAAAGAGGAGTCATATTGGCTTTGAATAAAGGAGAAGCGAATCAAAGTAGACCTGAATTTTTCAAACCATGCCCTGGGAGCCTGTTTTAAACCATAGAGAGACCGCTTTAACTTACACACAGTGGAAGATGGTGAAGAAAATAAACCTGGAGGAGGACTCATGTAAATATCCTCTTTGAGATCACCATGAAGAAAAGCATTTTTTACGTCCATTTGGTGAAGTGGCCAGCCTTGGGAAGCGGCAATAGAAAGAATTGTACGCACTGTAGTCATCTTTGCCACTGGAGCAAATGTCTCCTCATAGTCCACCCCATATTCTTGCCGGTTCTCAAGTGCAACCAAGTGCGCCTTATACCGGTCCAGAGTCCCATCAGAACGGAGCTTAACTGAGAACACCCATTTACAACCAATAGCTTTAACAGTAGAGGGGTAAGGAACCACATCCCATGTATAATTGTCCTGGAGAGCCTGGAGTTCTTCGTCCATCGCCTTTTGTCAACACTCATGTTTAACAGCCTCTGAAAAGCATGTAGGAATGGAAATAGACGACAAAGTAGTATTAAAAGAAGTGTCGTAATCACCATACCGCTCAGGAGGACATACTATCTGGGTGGATCGACGAGGACCAGGCTTAGGAGGCATGGCAGAACTGATTGGATCTGTCTCGGATGTCAGGTCAATCTTAGGAGAAGGTGTCGGAGCAGTGTCAGGTGAAGGATCAGTCTCAGGAAGGGGCAAAGTTGGTCGACGTCGAGTATACACAACTCCGGATTTGAACCGATCAGGAAGTGGTGGCAAATCATCAAAACAAGGTAGAATGCTAAACTCAGGCAACGACTCAACAAGTGTAGGAAAGAAATATTGATTCTCAAAGAAAACAACATTACGGGATATGCGAAATTTGTTAGCACAAGAATCATAGCAAACATAACCTTTGTGAGAAATACTATATCCCATAAAGGCACATTTAACAGATTGAGCCGAGAGTTTATTATGTTCATGAGGAGGCAAATGAACAAAGCAAACACATCCAAAAGTATGCAGATTAAGATAGCTAGGATGCTGATGATAGAGACGATAATATGGAGAATCAAAATTCAATACCTGAGAAGGCAGTCTATTAATTAAATAAACTGCAGTAGATAATGCCTCAACCCAGAATCTAGAAGGGACAGATGATTCAAGCAATAAAGTGCGAACAACATCTAAGAGGTGTCGGTTCTTTCGTTCCGCCACCCCATTTTGCTGAAGAGTATAAGGACAAGAACGCTGAGAGACAATTCCTTTATGATGTAAGAAATCATGAAACTCGTGGGACATGTATTCTCCATCAGAATCAGACCTCAACATCTTAATGCATGTAGAAAATTGGTTCTCAATATAGGCGACAATGTTCTGAAAAACAGATAGGACCTCAGATTTGGCCCGAAGAAAATAGACCCAAGTGTATCGACTGAAATCATCTATGAATGTTACAAAATATTTATATCGAGCATGAGAAATTACAGGAGAAATGCCCCACACATCACTATGCACAATATCAAAGCATTTAGCAGCACGACTACCATGAGAAGGAAACGAAAGAGTCTTACTCTTACCAAGTTTGCTTACAGAACAATCAAAAGACAAATATTTAGAAACATGTTCTTTATTGCCAATCAAACCAGAATTGAACATACGAGACAAAATAACAGAGCTAGGATGGCCCAAACGTTTGTGCCATACTTCACTCGGGTTATTAACAGTCATACAAGCCAAAGATAAACTACGAGGAATAGAAAATTGCAATGGAAAGAGTCTGCCAACTTTAGGCCCATTCGCGAGTATCTTCCCCGACACCTGATCCTGCACAAGACAACCATCACGAGAAAAATGGACATCACAGTTTTTTTCAACTAACTAGCCAACTGAAATAAGATTATTAGACAGTCTCGGAGAAACATAAACATCTTGGAATGAAGGATTGATATCCCCTATTTCATTAATAGCTAAATGACTCCCATTAGCTACCTGAATTTGAGATGAGCCATGATATGGACGAACATTGTACAAAGCATCAGATGATTTGGTCATATGATTGGATGCAGCAGAATCAATGAGCCAAGACTTATGCGAAGTATTACCTTGAAGCGCTAAGGCGAAAAATGCTGACATAATCATCTGCTGGACCATCTCAGGGGTAAGACTAGAAGATCCGGCTGCAGAAGAAGCTAAGGACATCCCTGAAGCAGAAGGAGTGTGCACTGTAGTCTGATATGCAGCAGCATGACGAGGTGGAGGCCGAATGGGACAGTCTCTGATAAAGTGGCCTAGTTTCTTACAGTAGTTGCATACTTTCTTGGCACAGTTGGCAACAATATGACCATATGCCTTGCAGCCGAAACACTGAACCTGATGCATATCCTTACCCTTCCCTCTCCCGTAGGCTGCATAGGCAACTGGATTTGGGTTGGCATCTTGCTGGAACGCAACCTGTGTATGAAGACGCTGCTCCTCGCGAAGTAATTCTCCAAAGTAAACATCCAAAGATGGTGATGGATCCCGGTTCATTAAATTAGAGCGAGTAACCTCAAATTCAGGGCGCAATTTCATCAGAAATTGATCTCTTTTTTTGCTCTATTCGTGAACATCCTGAACCGCAGGAATAGATGCCACAGGCACCTTTGCATAAACCACATCAGAAAACTCTCCCCATAAATTCTGAAAACCAGAAAAATACTCTTGAATTGAGAGATTGCCTTGAGTGAAATTAGCAATCTCATATTCCAATTGAAATCGGCGTGCGGAATTATCCTGGTGATAAACCTTCAGCAGGTACTCCCACATAGTCTTCTCAGTCTTATATGCCCTTAAATTAAGCACAATAAGAGGATCAACAGACCCTAAAATCCAAGACATTACACGGGCATCATTAACCTTCCACTTGGCCAACTCCTTGGGCTCCGTAGGTTCGGGCTCACTTCCATCAATTTGGCCCCACAATTCTTTTCCCATAACAAATAGGCGAAACTGAAATTCCCAGGTAGAATAATTTTTTCCAGTAAACCGCACCCCAAAAGAATCACTAGAAGACATGATTATACCAAAGAAAATTGAATGGAAAAGGTAAAACCTGATTCACCCGAACTGTTCAAAATACTGCAACCAGTAAATAGTGCACAAGGCTCGACTGACACGTCTCCAGTACGTGTCCACGTTCACAGCACCAGCCCACGTTCACAGCACCAGCCCAAAATTTCTGATCCGCACCAGTACACCACACCGCACCAGCCCCACCAATTTCCTGATTTACACCACGCTCACCGCACCAACACACCGCATAAAATTGCTGCACCCGAACACCACACCGAACAGAACCGCACGAATACAACGCTGAATAGAAGACTACACCAGAATACCACACCGAACAGACCGCACGAGCCGCACCTGAACAGAATACCGCACCAGGAAGCGATCAGAACCGCACCACGCAGCCCAGATGAACACCAACAGAACCACTGAACCAGAATCACCAGAGAACCCCGACAGCCCAGGACCACCGAACAACACCCAACTCAACGGCCACCAAAGGTACGTAACCCATAAACCCTAGAACAACCCTCTGTCGCTACTCTCAGAAAACACGAAAAACTTAATCCTAATTTGGCTTTGATACCATGTCAATTGGATTCAATACCTCTCTTTGTGAGGGTTCGCATCTTATATTGAAAATAGAATGATAATTACAATGCTGAAAATTAGCGGTTACATGATTCTAGGAAACCAAATAAGGCAAGAATAATTAACCTATAATTACAGAATATCTACAGCTGATATTAAGGCTAAATATATGTGCTGAATCATCAAATATATGCTTAGCTAACAGATAGTGAGTGGTGCTGAAAGATCATGATTGTTTTACTTTGCAGGTGATAGCTAAAAGGTTGATTGAGTCAAAACAAAATACTCCACATTTATATTTATCAGCAGCAAAATGGAGCATCTAAGAAAGGTTTGATGTCAGTCCTTTCGAGAAACATGCTGTGCCCCCAAATCCACATAGACGTATTTTCTGGATTATTCGCCCAAAAGGCAGTAAAAAATCCTGTTTTTTATTTTTCCTATTAGTACTTGTTAATTTGTGCTTTGCTATCCTAGTTTTCTACGTCCAACTATTTTTTGGTTTGGTTGATCTCAGAGTGAATGGCCAAAAAAATTCGTATACTTAAAATGATCTAATATGTCATGAATTTCCAGCCTTTCATTCCTTTATTTTTTGTCAGTGATAAGAATGTAAAATGTCGTATTTTTCCCCTTAATATTTAATCTCTTATACTTATTTAATGCCTAAATGTACTTATTATTCTTATATTTTGATTTAGGATACAAATTGAGGCATTAAATGCAAAACAAAGCAAATTGGGCGATTTTGGACAGTTTCAACATCAATTCGTAATCTGGTCGTAACTCTCTCATAAAATCTCCGATTGAGATGATTCAAGATGCTGTGGAACACCAAGAAAAAGATATACAACTTTTATGTTTTGCGTTTTGAGAGATACCGGATGAATCAAGGTCGAAATCGGGCTTGAAGTTGACGTTCTGATGCGGTTTAATTGCGGAAGTTTTCAGATATGGAAATTTCTTTACTTTGAGACTTTTCATAATCATCCAATCAATTCCAGCCAAGCCAAGCAATAAATACAAAGTCAAGCAAAAGGAAGAAAAGGAAGGAAAAGATGTGTAGAGGATCAAGAAAATAAAGAAGAGATTTGTGGGGACCACGTGGAAGAAGACAACATAAAAGGAGCATCTCTTTCCATGACAAGGCAATTTGATTTCTCTCCATACTTGGCTGATTTGTGGGGACTTAAACAAGGAAAGAATCGATAAAGTATATGGCAACAAAAGTCCACATTGAAATCATCACCTTCCTAGTTATCCTAGCCTTTATTTTATGTTTAATACTTTCCTTAATAAATTAGATTTGTGTATTGTTATTTTAGGATAGTATTTACAATATCTTTCTTTAGGAGATTTCCTAGGCTTCTAGCATATGGGATGAAACTTGTATAAAAGGGGAGAACCATGACACACAAGACATCATCTATCTTCCATCTTCTCCCCTCTTCTCTAACTTCCTTGAGTTTTAGTCATGGCCCTGCGTGGCTAAACTTTCATAATTGGTCGAAGGAAACGGAAGCCTCGGAATCAATAAAACTGTGAGATCTAATTTGTTTTTATTGTTCGATTTATGTTTTGAGTATCGGATGTTTTTCTATGTTTATTTTTATGATTGTCTCGTTTAATTACTAGAAGGCCTACTAGTGTATTACTCGTTGCAATCTACTGCTAGGTTGGATATCAAATCCGTAATTGTTTGATCCCTCCAATCTACGAAGCAACTAAGATTTAATGATTTGCTGCTTCTCAGCGATTATTAAATTTTAGGAAGAACATCCGACGAAATTAAATGCAACCGCTTGTGCTTGTGTTGTTTCGCTTCGTCGATCTTTCTAATTCTTAAGGCTGCTACTAGATTAAACCTATAGCGCTTGTCTTAGGTTGTTTAGTAGTTAGGG